>NW_015505586.1:59489-92198 GCF_001515645.1 Sinocyclocheilus grahami | reverse complement strand
CCGTACACAATACAACCACAGAAAACTGCATATATATATATATATATATATATATATATATATATGTGACGTCCCCGAATGTTCCCCAAGGGATGTAGCTTACATTTTGAGTTCTCCCACACGGTCTCCTGTGTCTCAACTGATTTCAAAAGTGAAATCTGGTTGTTTCTGAAAGTTTTACCAGGGGTTACTGGAAGTTAGAAAAATTCCATAGAAGAAGATAATATGAAAGAATAGTATGAGTCAGAATCAAATGAACTGAACTTTCAAACAAGGGGAAGAGAATGTGGCATCGCTCTGTGGTCTGACATCTGAAAGCAATTATACGTTTTCTTTAAAGTGAAATTTAAAGTGGATCAACTGATTTATATTAAACAGCCCCTACATTACACTGCTGAAAGAAGCACATTGTGATTGAACATATGGGAGGGAGGAATGTTAGTTCAGTTCCAGCAGAAACACACGTCTGTGTTAAGTGTTAATAGTCTACATGAATGGAATGTGGCCCCTGCTTCACGTCTGAGATAACACTGTGATGGAGTGTAAATGCATGTTGGATAAAATGAAAAGCTATTTTTGAGCTCTCTGTCACATTCTGGCAGCAGAGTTATATAGCTGCGGTCACGCCCATCCTCTCTAGCCTCCCTCCCTCCTGACTTTTAAAGTCTGTAGCCGGAGGGAGACAGCAAACAGCAAGAGTCTGACTAACTTTCACACATTACAGCTGCTTACCAATCTTTTGGGGGATCTTCAACTCTCTGGTAATTTGTGGAATACTTTTCACGGAGGTCTGGACTAACTAAAGTCGTTTTCCTGCAGAAGAAAATGGCACTCAGACAAGACTCAGATAAAGAACCACGAATTGAGCTCTTCATAAAGGTCAGTTGTTAAACTTTAGTTTTAGTTGGTCAGATACTGTTATTCCAAATTAAAATAATATTCAAATTCAAATTATATTAAATATAACTATTATATAAATATAAAACAATACTATATAAATGTAAAATAATAGCTATAATATATTTAATAAATCTATTTTGAAAATAAAAATAAATATCATTTATTTATAATAAAAAGAATTTAAAAATCAACCATTTACATCATCCAGTAATCTGAATATTGAGGTGGGGACGTGTCAACAGAGCATGTGTCAACTGTGATTAGGTCTGTTATTATGTAATCCTTATTGTTGGAATAATGATGTTAAACTCACTGAATTATACTAACTTTTTATTGAATGGTTGTAGTTAATAAAATAGTTTATGTACATCTCGCCTCTTATTATCCACTTATGATATCAGTGTAATTTATTTCTGATTGACAAAGGGAAAAATAATTCACACTCTTATAGACTAAATAAAAAAAATTGCTTGTGACTTCTTGAGCCATTTGGCAAAATTGGATTAATGGTAGATTTACACTCTTATCAGTGCTTTCTGTTAGGGAAGGTTTTCGTTTGGGCACCATGAATCAGAGGTTGACATGGGCGTCACCGTCAACTCAGTTAACACATGTACTACTGAAAATTGGATAGTATGGTTGATATATAACTGTTCTCTCTTACACTGCTCTTTATCTGACATACAGACAGGACTGAGGTCATCTTATCAACAAACACACACACACAGAAAGACTGGCAGTTCTTGGCTCCCTGTCTTCACACCCATAAACATGCTTATACATTTCCTATACTGTAGATCCCATTACCATGCTTTACCAGTCTAGATACAATTCATGAACTAAATGAGTAGGATATGGATGAGTGGTGACCTTTAGATCCCAAAGATCATCAAAGCTTTCTAGATGGTCACCAAGTTATTTATAATTCACTTGTTTATGTTCTTATTTGAAAAGATGTGCATCATGGGCGATAGAAGCATTGTGCAGATCTGTTATCTCCGTCTTCTAGACAATTCCTGCTTTTCCTCTATTTGGATCAAGCTCTTGAATTGTCCACCCACACCCACACAATACATGGACTATTTATGTCCTATTCTTTTTGAAGGGAGGGACACATTTAGTTAAAAAATAAAAGCTATCCATCAATAATAACAGACTGCTGGGGGTCTCAGAGACCCCAATTGTGCTAAAATATCTTAAGCACATACTGACTACATTTACGTACATTTAAGAAAATGGTTTGTTCAAAAAAGCAGCAGTCTGAAACATTATGTAAACACAAATGCTGTTTCCTTATGCTACATTCTAAAAAATTAAAAAAATGTAAAAATCTGTATTGATTTTTCTCAGTTTTTTTACCGGTATTTTAAATGATGAATTGCATTGTGTTGTGTTTTAGGGTTAAAGGAAATGACCTTAAACTTAATGCCCGGATAATGTCCCGGCTGGAATCCAGTACCTGCCAATAACTTTCTGTCTTTCTTCAGATTTTTTTCTCAAAACAGTTTAACATACCTGGATACATGGAAAGTTGTGGAGAAAGCAAATCACTTGTATAAAGTACTGTTTAAAAGTTTGGGGTTAGCTATTTTTTTTCTTGAAGGAAATTAATACTTTTATTTAGACAGGATGTATTACATTGATTAAAAGTGACAGTAAAGATATTTATAATGTTTAATGCTGTTATTTTAAACTTTCTATTCATTAAAGAATCCTGTTTCTACAAAAATATTAAGCAGCAGCACATCTGTTTTCAGAATTGATACTAATAAACTTTTTGTGAGTGCCAAATCAGCACACTGAAGCAACACTGAACCCCACTGACTTTTTAAAGTTTATTTACACTGATACATTCTTCTTGTACACCTAACATATTTTTTATGTTCCACAGAAGAAAGAAAATCTTAAAGAAAAATAGGTTTGAAATGACATGAGGGTTAATAAATGACAACAGACTTAATTTTTTGGATGATCTAAATCAGAAAAAAAAACACAAGAAATTTTTTAAAAGGGAAAATAAAGATGAATTTCAACTGGATTATTAATATTTTTATGAGTCTCTTGGATTCCAAGCATAAAAAACAGTACAGTCAATCTTAACAGAACATGAGGGTTAAGGAAATCTACAGTGTGTGCTTCTCTGTCTACGAGTATGTGACTTAGTGTCTAGTCTGTGCTTATGTGATACTTACCATGGATTTCTCTGTTTGTTTGTTTTTTCAACTCAAGGCTGGTCATGATGGAGAGAATGTGGGGAACTGTCCCTTCTGTCAGAGACTCTTCATGGTTCTTTGGCTGAAAGGAGTCAGGTTCACAGTAACCACTGTTGACATGAGGAAGTGAGTGTCAAATTAAGCTTTCATATCTCTGAAACGACGATAAGGCTATCTAATGGAATGGAATTCAATAGACAAATAGAGAAATCTGAGGAACTGTGGGCCAGCACCGGACTGAATTTGATAACACTGGGGGTGGGGGCGGTCAATGTACAACAAACATGATCAAGGCAGTGAAAACTCTCCAATTGCACTGTTCCCAACTAAATCTTCTAAAGCAAATGCAGCTTTCACCCATTTACCAGCTGGACACTCTCATATCCGTGTGCTTTGAGTGATTAAATTGTGGTTAATATTGAGATTAATATTTTAAAGCAGCATTAATCACTTTAGGTGTCATTCAAAGACTCTCCATATACAATAAATGACTTCATATTGACCATGTCCGCACCCTGTGGCTTACACTCCCTCTGCTTTGCTCCACCCTGTGTTGTTTAGGAAGCCAGAAGAGCTCAAAGACTTAGCTCCAGGTACCAACCCTCCTTTCCTCCTGTACAATGGCACACTGAAGACTGACTTCATTAAGATCGAAGAGTTCCTGGAGACCACCCTCGCTCCTCCCCGGTACTGTGCATGTCTGTTAGCTCATGTAATGCCATATCAAACATATTGGCTTCACTCTGACAAAAAGTTCCATTAACATATTATTCTAGTGTTATTCTGTCATAAATCAAATGGCTGCACTTATTTAAGTATGTCTAATGTATTGACATTGCTGTAATAAATCCACATCAAAGACTTTCCACCCAGTACTTCAGAATGGTTCTTGCTGACTTATTTTAATCTGGATGGTTCCAAAGATATTAGAATTCCAGCACTGAAAGAAATGAATACTTATATTCAGCAAACGTGCATTAAATTGTTCTTTAGAACTTTCTATTAATCAAAGAAACAATATTACTGTTTTAATGTAGTTATGATCAAATACCTGTATTTTTTTTTACTGTATTTTTGGCCAAATAAACACAGTATTGATGAGCATAAAATTTCCTACAGACTCCACCATTTTGAATAGTGTGCCTATGACAAAATATTTGTAAAATAAAACCCTATGGCATATTTAACATGTATTATGTATATAGACAAGCTTAAGCACTTTTTAAACGTCAGCATTATTATGTGAATGTTGTTGGATGTCTATCTTTTGGGTGTGTGAAGTCTGGCTATAAATATTTCTCTCTTTCTGATTCTATCAGCTATCCTCATCTCAGCCCCCGCTACAAAGAGTCTTTTGATGTTGGTGCTGACATTTTTGCCAAGTTCTCCGCGTTCATCAAGAACAGCCCAAACAATGCTTGTAAGTTTCATTCACAACCAAGACACATATGTACAGTATATACATATACATGAAATGAAAAAAAACCCCAGTTTTCCTTACTTATTTACAAAGCCATAACAACTTAGTGTCTAGAACTAGCCTACATTTTACGCCACAAATTCATGATGCTTTTTGCTAGTTCAAAAGGTGTGTTGTGTCTAAAAGTGCAGTAACATTAGGGAAACAGTTTATTGTCTACTGTCAGTATTGAAGCAAATAGTGATAGTATGAATCACATTCTCATACACAAGTCACCAGCTTGATGGTCAACGTGGAAAATACCGTTGCGAAATCGTAGAACAGCACGATTGTGTGATATTGCTTTTATACAGTAGTTCATTAAATAAGAAGTTAATATTGAGTAACTTACAGTTTAGACACAATATTGTGAAGAAAGTTCCAAACACAGCCACAGCTATTCCCAACATTACTGAAGTGCTTCATTCCTGCTGCATGATTCAGTGTTTTGAACAAATCAGTTCAGTGAATGATTCAATGACTTAGATTAATTTACATGACACTTAGGCCTACATAATGGAACAAAACAAAATTAGTATCTAAGTATTCCTGTGCATATACAGTAGACATTGTGGCTTCACAATTAGGTTATAATGTAGCCTAGGCTATCACTCTCAAATATTTTTTCTCTATTGTTTCATTCCTCAGTCCACGAAAAAGCCTTATTGAGGGAGTTTAAGCGCCTGGATGACTATCTGAACACTCCGCTTCAGGATGAGCTAGATCAAAACATCAGCGTATCCAAAAGAAAGTTCCTCGATGGCAACCGCTTGACACTGGCAGACTGCAACTTGTTACCAAAGCTGCACGTCATCAAGGTGATACGCCTCTGTGGTTTATACGTTCACAGGCCTGTGTGATTTAATAAAGCTACTTCATTTTAAATGCATATTTATAAACGTGTTCATTCTGTTTTTTGGTTTTGTAGGTTGCTGCCAGAAAGTACTGTGATTTTGAGATTCCTGCTCAGTTCACTGGAGTGTGGCGTTACCTGCAGAATGCATATGAGAGAGAAGAGTTCAGCCAGACCTGTCCAGCTGACATTGAAATTGAGAAAGTCTATCTGAGTGTGGCCAAGAGGAACTGAACTTCAGATTAATAAAGCAATGTTGTGATAAAATGTTTAAATAGTGTAAATACAAGTTCTTAAGTTTATAGCCATCTACATAGTTGTAGTTCACAGGTGTGGAAATCTGTTACAGTTGAAGCCAAAAACACACCACACACAGTTTGCTAAAGTACTTTCGTTGTGCCTGTGATCTCAAAGCCCTTCTGAGTGACTGCTACTGGCAAAGAGGCTTTACTAGTTTTAGAGGTTATAGGATCCTTTGCAAATGATCTTGAGCACAACAGTCAACAGAGTTGTGCTTTTAACTGCAATATCATATGTAATGTTTTTGTGCCTATTTGTGTATATATGTATTTTTCATTCATTAGGAGGTATTCGGTTATATGTAATGTATACCTAAAAAGGCTATGTGTTTTTAATAATCTGTAAGAATGAGCTGAAAACACTGTAAAGATAAAAGTTCAGTCAAATCACACGCAGAACTGGAGTCAGTGAGTCATGCGGCGTTAATGGTTGTTGTGTATTAAGGGTCATTGTGATGGATGTATGAGTCACACAGACACCATTGTTAGACGTTGGGATTGTTTAAGAAAGAGATTAGACTGCTTTCTTTCAGATTTTACTTAAAAATAAAAGTAATATTATACACATCACACGTTTGTCTTTCTCTTTTTATGTGAACGTGAAGCATGTCTAGAGCTTTGATGAAAGATTGGTTTCAAAACATAAATCTTACAACTCATCTGTTTTACCCAGACTATATTTTTATTTTACAGTTGCAGTTCTAGGTCAGTTTTCATTCATGATAAAAAATACATTCATATTCCTGTTAAATTACTATATATAAAACAATATTCACAATGTCAAACAGCAGCTGGGTGGACGTTTTATGGGGAAAAACAAAAGCATACATTTTTGGTGTTTGTACATAAGGTCTGTTAGGATGGTCCTCTGTCCATCTCAGCAGATTGATTCCTAGTTTGTAACACAATATTTCCAAAAACAGGCTGTAAAAGGAAGGACAAAAATTGGATTTAGTAATGCAATATAAGAAGAATAAAAAGCCATTGTGTTGTCTTTGACATTTTTTATCTGCATTACATAATTGTATGTACTTTAAAATATTCATTAAATTTGTTTTTTTTGCACTACATACAGTATATGAAAACTTCTGCTTAGATACTTTAATTGTTCACCTCTCTTATTGTTTTTGGGTACGTTTTGCTCAGATCGTAGATAGCCTTGAGAACGCAGGTTATCAACTGCTGCGAGTTTCAAGACGACTGCTTTTAAATCATCCACCTAAAGACAGAACATACTCATTCATTATCACTCTTTTAATTATATGAAAGAAAGAAATAACTGTACATTTATAACAAATAGTAGGCTAATACCATGTTATTTATTTTGCCTTGTTGCAAAGTCTCTTTTGCACCTAGAAGGAAAGTAAAAAACAAAACATGATTAGGCTACAGAAAGTTTTGAAAATTGTATCCATTCTAATAACAGGACAAATGTTATGTAATAATTAGTACCCAAGAGTCACAGTCTCACCTCTCTGCAGCAGGACAGGGAGCACAGTTTTAATGTCCCTTTGCTCCCTTAAGTCATTATTCTGTCTATCCTCAACCTCTGCCACCAGTTTTTGAATCAGTTCTGCAAGATTAAAAAATACATTTATAAACTACAAAAACTGAGTCATTACATTCGAAAACTACTCTAAAAACAGTTGGTGGTGAAACAATTTACACTCAGAAATTGCTAGTCTTTTTCACAAATAATTACAAAAAACAGCATGTTATTCATTGACTTAAACATGACATTTTCAAATAGTTTTCTAGTAAAACATATTTTAATAATCTTTGTTTTATTTACAACTTTGAAAATGTTTGTGTTATTTGAATTTTCCCCAAAAACTCTTCTGTTTCTAAGTTAAATATTTATGTTTAAAAATTGAAGTGCAGAAGAATTGAAGAAGAGAGCTCATGGGTTTTTATCAAATCTTTCCCATACTGCATTCACCACTTTCTCTTTAACATTTACATTGAAAGCAGAATGGATGTTGAGCAATCGGCCCAATGTCCATTACACATGGTTTCACCATACATTTAGCCTTAACAAAAACCATGAGCTTGCCAACTTATCAAGAGCACACTGCTAATCTTACCTTCCTGTTGTGGCAGTTCTGTGTCTGAATAAAGAGGCAGTGCATGAGTTCTCCGCGCAGAGCAAACCACAGCCAGAATGTAGAGCAGTGCCAGTGACAACATGTTGAGAGGTTGGTGGGTGACTCCAGTCTCCAGTTCTCTCGCCCCAGCCAGGATCTTCAGTTTTATATCTTCAGAGGCCATCTATCCTGAAGGGATCAATATTGCTCGTGTCACCCCATCCCAGTCTTAATGGTTTGACGTGATGGTTCCCTCGTCATAGACACAATTAAGGTTGTGCTGTCAATTCAGACAGAGCCTATCTCTGCTTGCACAGAGACCACTAACAAATGTTTACTCTTCACTTTCCATCAGTGACTGCTCTGCCTCAGATTCTTTATGTCTGACATCTTATGATGTATTAAAAAAATTTGGAATTATTTTTTATCTATATTTGGTCTGATGTTTTATTGTTCAGTCCCAATTGTTGAATGAATCGGTGCATTTTTATTATGTGGAACAAGCTAATTGCATTACAAGCATTTTTGGACAATTCGGTTCTCAGTGATGTTCAAAGTTACTGTCACACATGCAAAGCAATCCATGAATACTCAAGAAGCCCTCTTACGCACCAGATGACGTGTGTCCTGGGACAGTGCTATTGGTTTCTCTTTTGCTGTATTTGTCAAAGTGAAAGGTATATAATATGACACAAAGGTTTGGTGCCAAATGGACAAACAGCATAGCACGGTGATGGATTATGTGTCTCTGTTTTTCCCGAAATTGCAGGTGGAAGTATTGGACTAACATCTCTCATCTTCCACTGTCTTTGATGAAACATTGTGTCCAAAAACAGAAAGAAACAACAAGAACATAGTAAAGAACATAATTTATTTTGGGTGTACTTTGGAGAAAAGCAAGATTTTTTTTGAAAGTTTACTAAAATTCTTCTAAACTAAATTTTACCTTTATATATCAGTGAATGGTTGGTGTGATCATTGGTTTTGTTAATAAATGTCAAAAAAAATTACACTATTGTATGATTGTTATGTTGTTTTTTATGCTCACCAAGGCAGCATTTATTTGATCAAAAATACAGTAAAAACTGTAAAATTGTGAAATAGTCTCACAATTTAAAATAAATGTTTTCTATTTGAATATATTTTAAAATGTAATTTATTCCTGTGAGGCAAAGCTGAATTTTAAGTATCAATATTCCAGTCTTTAGTGTCACATGATCCTTCAGAAATCATTCTAATATGCTGATTTGGTGTAATATTTCATATTATTATCGATTTGAAAACAGTTGTGCAGATACATTTTTTGTGGAAACTTATTTTTTATATAGAATTCTTTGATAAATAGATCAAAATCAAAAAAATAAACTCTTGTTTAATTAATGGGCCTATTTAAGTTTAAGGACCGGGTCAACACACATTGCTAGATCCCAAATTGAAGATATAAGCTGTTATAGTAAATGTTAATCCATTGTAAAAACTACAAAACTTTCTTTCCTAAAAATGTTTCCCAATTGATGCTTATAAATGAACTCTTAAAAAGAACTCAGCATCTCAAATGTGTTCACAAAATGAAACTTTATTTGCGACACTTCCATATGGGGAAGAATGCAACTGACTCATTAATGTGATGTTTTGGGGTATTGCACAGACCTTGTTTTATTGCACTCAACAACATACAGATATCTTTAAGAATATAGACAGAACTATAACAAATGGTGAGATATTGAGCTGCTTCACTGTGACTTCTAAAATGAAAACAAACAGTGAAGATGTTGAACTGGAACATAAGATGTTTACTCAGGCTGTAACTTGTCGTTTACAATTTATTTCTCACATTGATTTAATTAACACATACGTTTTATTGTGAGTGGTAAGATAAAAATCATCTTTACATTTTGCGCATTAGTATTAAGAGAACTGAAAACCACAAGCAACAAAATTTCTGTGTGCGTGACTTAAGTAACACATGTCTTAAAAAAATTAAATATACAACAGAACTAAAACATAAGCACATTTAATCAAGGATAATATGTCAAAAATAACTTTAAAGATAACTTCACAACAATTAAAACACTGCTGTACCAAATCCTTTGATTATGAATTTAAATTATGTTAATTATAATTCATTATCTGTCCTGTAGACAGTAAGCAATATATGATCATTGGAAAAAATAAATATATATATATATTATAACTATATTGAGATTCCCAACATCTTCATTTGGTGCTTTTAACATGGTAAAGGCCAGTGTATAAAGCAGTTATTTGTGAATAATGGTTACACATTGTTAAAGATTTAATTGATTGTTACTTTCTCATGTTCATAATCATAGTGTTGTAGCAGGGCACAAAAGTAATTCATTACAACAAATCAAAATGTGCAGCAGACACCTCTAAAGCGGGACTTTATATAAAACTATGTATGTTTGATATGTAAACACTTACCAAAGACAGGGGATGTTTTTGGTTAATCAGTAATACTACAAGAAATGCTTTCCAAAATACCAGAATATTTTCTTTTTCAAGGAACAACACAAAAATGAACAAACTGCTCTTAAATATACTGAAACAGGAAAATCCTTCAATCCTAAAGCACAAATTTTTACAGACCTAAAGTCAAAAATAAATAATGAAAAGTAATGCAATAAATTGAGTGATCTCTGTTACAAGAGTTTATAGAACTCTTTTTAGTAGTAACACACTTTTGCAATGTCATATTTTTCTTCGTATCATGCTTGATTGTGACTATAAGATTTCAGAATAGAAATATGCAAAAGGCGAGGCTAGAGGAAGTGTCCTGTGTGCTGTAAACATTTAATACCGCTTGTATAAATTCATCACACCTTGAAATTGAAACTGATTTTTGTTCTCTTAAAGAAGCTCTGTATGCTAAGTAGAAATGTTTCAGAGGTACAGTGTGAAGTACTGTCTCCTTGAGTTTGGCAGCACTGTCTCACAGGGGATTGGCTTAAAGCTGGAGCAGAGTCACGCTTCAAAATGTAACGTTCACTACTCTGGCCTCAAACCATGGCTGAAATAACCGCTACTAATAAAGCAGTGACTGGGGTTAAAATATGGTTATCTAGGTCTAGATCTACCCTACAGCTATGCAAAACATGGAAAGCGGGATCTAGAGTCTCTCAAAGCAGATGGAGCAGAGCAGGAAGATGGCATACAGGAACATAAGCCCAAGGCCTAACCTCCGGTTCAGCCTCCAGTGGTTCAGGTGCACGCTCAGTACCTGTGCAAACAAGGACAGACAGAAAACAGGCCATGAGACAAAGATTACAAAATATGAACGAGCATAAACAGGAGATCAAGATAGAGTTCTCAAATAAGAAATTATCATCTTACAGTGAGAAAAACAGAAGCAAGGAGAAGAATCACTGAGTACAGCAGCCCCTTACTGTTAATGAAGACCTGGAGGAAGACCAAGAGAGAATGTTGCAAGAATCAAATGAATATTTTGGTGCCACTTGAATTTAGTACACAGAACCAGTGTCATTACCTTTAACTAAAATTAAAATAAAAACCAATGAAAACTAAAAAAAAAAAAAAATATATATATATATATATATATAAATATATATTTAAAGAAACTAATAAAACTGATTAAAAATTTGTACAAATTAAACTGAAATTAAAAAAGAAACTATAAAAAAATATAAAAAATAAAGGCTATTGCAAAATATTAATAAAATTACTGTAAGTATATCAATATTACAAAATATTCCATAAATAACACTAAAATTTGTGTTAATTAGACTTAAATAGGTTGAAGTTGAAGCACAAAAGTTAGAAAACTAAAATTTTAAGTGGGAGAACTTGCACAATTGGTGGCTGACTAAATACTTTTTTGCCCCACTGTAGATGCAATTAGGAATCATTGGTTAAGATTTATTTACATCAGAACAGCACAGCCCAGATGTTCGAATTTGTGCAACGCATTTCATGGACGACAGTCTTTTTAACCTAGAAGAAAAAAAAAGGGTAAAAAAAGACTTTGCTATGACAATCTGGCGCTTCTGAATCAGCGACTCTAAGTATGTTTTGTTATTAGTTTAAGTATTTGCTATTGACTGTTCAAATGCGGAGTTTTGCACAGCGCAGAGTAACGCGTCGTGTGTGTGTGTGTGTGTGTGTGTGAGGGGAACAGGGTCACATCACAGGAGAGTGAACTGCCTGTCAGAAATCATAGCACGTCAGCTGTCTTAACCGCGGCTTGTGTACTGCATCATCACTGTGTCTGTCACGCGACTCCGTTGCCCTTTCTGGCTTGAACTGATGGTAAAACTAACGACATTATTTACTGTCTTGATATTTACTTTGAAAGCTGAAGCTCGCGATTATGGTAAGGGGCGTTACATTTCCGACGCGTGTTTGTGGTGTTCGGCCAATCACAACGCACTGGGTCAGCTGGCCAATCAGAGCAGACTGCGCTTGTCAAAGGAGGGGGCTTTGTTGAAAACATCGTGTTTGCGAGCGGCGGGGCATAGAGGACCTACAATAATGTACAGTATTTGAAAATAATGTGTTTTTTGAACATTAAAGCATGTCAACATATTCTGTTACAACAAATACAGAAAACAATGATCTTTAAAATAGCATCATATGACCCCTTTAATATTTAAAAAACACTAATAAAACGTAAACTAAAATTAAAATAAAAAACAATGAAAAGTAAAATAAACAAAAAAAATTATAAATAAATAAATAATAATAATATTTAAAGAAACTAATAAAACAGATAAAAAATTTGTACAAATTAAAATGAAAACTATAAAAAATAAAGGCTAATACAAAATATTAATAGAATTACTGTAAGTATATAAATATGACTAAAATTTGTGTTAATTAGACTTAATTAGGTTAAAGTTGAAGCACAAAAGTTAGAAAACTAAAATAAAATAAATTAAACCAAAACTTAATATTTAAAAAACAATAATAAAACGTAAACTAAACGTAAAATAAAAACTATATAATTACAATCTATTACAATACAATATGGTGTGTTTACTTGGTCAATAAAAACATAGAAAGCAAAAATTAAAAGAAAAGAAGGGGATCTTATGAATTTTAAATGTTTTTTATATTGTTTGTTTTTTAAATTCATTTAATTTAGTTAATTTCTTGATTGATACACAATGATTAGAAAAATTATTGGAATACATCAGTGATCACTGTGACCAATCCCTAGTTAAAATAAATACAAACTCACCGTTGACCCATAATCAACCACTAGAGTGCGCAAAGCCCATGGGAAACCAAGACCCAGCAGAATGTCAAAGATGTTGCTGCCAATCGAGTTGGACACCGCCATGTCTCCCATACCTGCATCACCAGACACATTCATTCAACTCAACTTTACAAACACACTGATCTTTTAAATCTATATGTGTTCAGGAAAAGGAAGAGTAGGGTGATCTTAGCACCTTGACGGGCAACTATGAGACTTGCCATGCAGTCTGGGACACTGGTGCCAGCTGCTAGAAATGTAATACCCATGACAACATCTGGAATGTCTAGTGTAAAACTGATAATGGTGACCTGCAACAAAGATAATGTGTGTTAACAGCCCATCATATCATATACCGAGACATTCCCACATGACAATGAAGCATTGATCTCACCATCCACACCATGAGGTAGGAGAACACGGCAATCCAGAGTGTTGAGGCCACAAAGGTAACCATGAACCAGCGCTCCCAGCGAGGCAAAACACAGTTTGGGACAGAGTAGTACAGAAGGCAGCCTAAGGGCCATGACAACACCCACCTGACTTGTTCCCAGCGCCCCTCTGTGGATAAAAGTACTTAATTAAATCGTTACCTCACTTCATACTAGGCTCCTTAACACCACCTACAGGACAAAAACAGATTTCACATATATGTAAAAAGATACAAAAGCTTTCACTAGGGCGGTACCCTTTCAAAAAGGTATTAATAATATACTATTTATGTACTAATATGTACACTTAAGGAACTGATATGTACATTTAAAGTAAAGCGTATTGCCACAGGGACAGCTTTTGTACCTTTTTTATGTGAGTATACATACAAAATATCACCAACAGGACAAAGACAGGCGAATGATACTTGCATTCAGTATTCATGATCTCTCTCTCTTTTTTTGGCTTTTGTTATTCAAATGTTTCAAAGGTTTTCCTTTTGAGCTCTTCAAATTGCAATTTTCACTCTTAATGTCATCTTCAGTAAGATTTTCAATTGTTCAGCAGTGATTAAGTTAATTTGATTGCAAGCCGCATCAGCCCCGAGAGGTTTGAGAGCTCTCATCTCTTTTCTATAATCATAACACTAGTGCATGAATCTAAAATGCATGCCCCCATTACCTAGAAATGGCTCTCAGACTAATGGATTATGGTCCTTAAGGGGCAAAAAATGAGGGCCATTCTTCTAATCAGTATATGGAAAAAAATTGGAGACTGATGAACCACAAAAAAACTCAATGTGTTGTCCTGTTATTTTGAATAATGGTTTAATATCATGTTTTGGAACCATTTATAAACATATCCACTAGGGGTGGGAGACTTTATGCCCCTTATGATACAATTTGTTTTTGAATCAGAGAGTCCTAATCAAATTCTAAATTGATTCTGGATGAATCTAATTTTTCAGTAACAGCATAGAGGGGCACCAAGATTCCACATGTATACACACGCACACACACACACGGTTTTGCACATATACGATTATTGGAGTGAAAATACTATTTTAGTTTTTCTACTTCAAAGTTTTACATTAAATTCTGTGTGCTATTTGGTGTTTCTAAGCAATTCATTGTGACATTTATTAGAAATTTCTGAGTGAAAATTATTTCTACACTAATATTTTTTCAATGTATAAATGTATATATATAGGGCTGTCAATCGATTAAAATGTTTAATCTAATTAATCACATCCTTTTTCTGTGATTAATCGCACACTTCATGAAATTAAGCATAGACCATTTATCTTGTTTCAAATGTTTATTTTGTCATCATTTGCTATATCCAGCAAAGTAAACCAAAAGATTGAAGGGTGATTCTCAAAAATCTATATTTTCTGCAAGCTTTTTTCAAGATAAATTTACATGTTTCCCAAAAAGGACACTTAGAAACTCCAAAAGGACACCAAAGAACCAAATGATATAAGGAGCCCATATAAGCACATACGAAAGAAAAAAAATCAGAATTTTGTAGTATGTGTACAGTGCAACACCAAAGAGCTTTTTTATATTTTAGAGAAGCCAAGTTGCGATACCGAACAGGACCACATGGAGATGCCAAAAAAAACCTAAACCAATCGCCTGCTGACTGCATCTACTACAGTACACGGATCCATTCCGTATAACTAAACACAGCAACATAAACATGACAAATCAAAACATTATCGTGAATGTGTGTAGAAACAACGTGAATGTACGGAAATGTCTGTGCCTGTGCATAAATACAATGTGCGATCAGTGCATCAAGAGCACTCTTACACGCATTATTATAACGGACTCACGCGTGCTCACTATATGACTCCTGTACGCCACCGCAATCGTCTTTACCTTGATTGCAGTCTTCATCTATCAAAACTTTACTAGCGAGACTGGTTATCCAGTCGAGAAATGTAGTTTGCGTCTCATCTGGCCATACAGCAGTGGGATGTGTTGACAATCCGTTCAGTCTGTACTTCACACAGCGCGTGTGACATGTGAGGGCTCGCGCTCTTCAGAGACAATTACAGAATATGACAGAGCTCGTGTTTTAAAGCCAAACACACTGGAATGAATAATTCACTTAAAAGAGTCTCTATTCTCTCTGCAGTCTCTGATGTAATCAGCCTGGTTTCCTATATATTAGCGCTGTTTTGGACGGATTGTTTGAATGCATTCGCTTACTGGATCATTGGACTGAAAACTTTCCTGGAGTTTAGCAGCTTAAAATGGTCTAATCGCAAAGCAGAGAAGCAAAATTGGGTTAAAGGGTTAGAATAGAAATTGTGCTTTAGTAATTTTGCATTAATTGAATTAAATTATTTTAATGCGTTAAGGATTGTAAAATTAATCGCATGCGTTAACGTGTTAACGATGACAGCCTTAATATATATATATATGTATAATATTTTTTCAGTGTATGCATGCATATTATATATGTATATACATATATAAAAAACTTAATTTATTAAAAATTCCAGCAAATATTCCACAAACTCCAATGATGACCAGGATGTTGAAGACAGCTGATCCCACAATAGTTCCCACCCCCAGGTCTCCCTTGGTGATGAACACACCTGATATGAAGAGACAATTATTTATTGATGACTTATTTACAGCAACAACTTACTGAAAAACATTGCTAGAGGCCTGACCAATCAAAGATGTGAAAAGCTCGGGGGCGGAGCTGCCTGCTGCCATGAAAGTGGCACCTGCAACATCCTCACTGAGGTGCAGATTCTGAAATTACAAACTCCAGCTCAGAATATGCTCTGATATTTCACAGTAAGACATTCCTGCCAGTACGAACAAAGTACACTCACCTCACAGATTTTTTCCAGAGAGGGGACAAAGTAGACATCGCAGACAATAGCAAGGGCGTAGAACATGTAAACTGCCTGTGGTCACAAGAGCACACAGTATACAGTTCAGCAGAGATCCATTATTTAACCTTTACAAACACCAACTTTACAAGATAACAATAACAGTGCTTTCGAAAGACTGTACTGAATGAAGTCTTTCATTTTTAGTTATATCATTATTTTGAATTTTGCTACACATCCTTACAAGTAAACAAATGTTTATCTAATCAAATTACAATAATTCTAAGTGAAACTAGAAATCAAGTAAAAATAAAAAACTTATTCTAAAACCCTTAAAAATGCCAATTAAAAAAGGAAATGTACACTATCATTTAAAAGTTTGAGGTCTTTTTAAAATATTTTTTAACTCTTTTAAAACTCTATGATGGTCACCAAGGCTGGATTTATTTGATCAAAAACAGTTGGTTTGATGCTCAAGAAACACTTCATATTAATATTAATGTTGAAAACAGCTGCTTATTTATTTATTTTTTGTGCAAATCATATTACATACTGTATGTACATATACTATACAAAGTACAGTATTTATTTAAAACAGAAATCTTCTTTACAGTCACATCTGACTAATTTAATGTATTCTTGCTGAATAAAAATATTGATGTCTTTCAAAAAAAAAAAAATCTTACCCTAAACTTTTGATTGTTAGTGCACTTTGCATTATTTAGTCAGTCCCTGCATCATACAGTTCTCTATATATTTCTCACTGTACTGTGGTATACTTACACAAAACACATGCAGTAGAATTGCCCCATGCCTCCTCTGTCCCTTAGTGAAGATGTCCTCTGGAAATTCATGGATAGCTGAGTGGAAAAGTGAACATTTTTGTGAATAGAGGCAGGGGTTAAAAGACCACCAGAAATACAGAAACTATGCAATCTATAAAGCAAGGCTAACACTTTGCACACTTTCCCCTTCAAACACTAAGAGACAAACTTGACAGCTCTGGTGATAATAACATTTAGCACATTAATGCTTACATTAAAGGTCACATAAGATAAAGGTTTCACATCTGACAGCACAGTTGCTATTAAACCTCATTCTGTTTTACAAAGCATTTCTTATGGCCCTAAAAATGTGACTGACATGGTAAAATCTAACCACATATTCAGATGTATATTGTGGGAGGGAAAAAAATAAATATACAAACAAATAAACAAAAAAGGCAAAGCAAACTGTATTTAATCTGTGAGAACACTGCTCTATCTAGTGTTGTACTTTCTTACTTCACTGATGTAGTCCTTATCAAGGCAATGCGCTCCATTTAACTTAAGGTTGTTAAGAAGCTTTTGTCTATGGTAACTAAGTGGCAATTGAATTGACCAGCCTTTTAGCTAATCTGTAATAGTGCAGAGAGGCCAGGAAGAGTGGGCCTAGTTAAATCAGAGGACTGGTAATACTTTAGCCCACAGCTTCTTGAGATGCAATCAGCGTAAAGACAGTTCTTGCTTTGACTGCCTTAAAGAGGCCAGCTGTCTAATAAACAGCCATGAAATCAAGAGAAGAGGGAGGAAATGACACCCTTTTAAATGCACAGATTAATAACAATCACAGCCTTTCTGTTTTTAAACTTCTCTTGTATAGAATTTACATATAATTTGCTTATATTTAAATGCTACTTCACTAGATAATGTCAAATGCAATGGAAAATTTGTCTAAGCAATACTATTAAATCTGTTATCTTGATGCATAGCTGGAATCAATAGCTGCTCAGTTACATTTATGATTAAATTTACTTTGTAATGATTTGAAGAGCTTTTAGAGCATAACATTTTATTACATTTGTCCTCCAGAATCAATCTGCAATTTTTTCTCTGCATTAAAGTATGAAAAACAATTATCTTAAATGTGTTTTACATAATTAAAGTGAATCAGTGCAGTTTGAAAAATTTACACAATGTACAATTTACAATGTTATTGTAAAAATGTACAATTTAATTAGCATCACAGACTATATTATCATCAGGGGTTAAAGCAAAAAAAAAATCCTGAGCCTGAACTTTTTTCCGGGGTTTGGGGGGTTGTGGGGGTGGACAAATACATAGGGTTATTTGGCAAAAAAAAAAAAAAAAGACATTATTTGAAAATGATTTTCCCTGAAACTAACTAATAGCATATCTGCCCTTGCCATTAGCCCTTGACAGGCTCAGACTACAGATTATGGTAGGCTATTTGAAACAGCAATAACAGGAAAGGTTACTCACTATAATGCAAACACATGTAACATTTAGGATGCTTTTGATATCAAGTTTTGCTGGTTAGATTTGTCCTTGACAGGGTACAAGATGACCTACAATTTAAAACATTAAATTTCTTAAAGTGTTTTGTTCAAAATAAATAATAGTAAATTAAATACTAGGAATTTAATATAAAATAGGAAATATACAAAGACAGTTTACTACAGAAAACTACAGTTCAGTTTAATTAACAACAACAAAATAAAATGCTCCAAGAACTGGTAACTTAATTCCAGGACTTTCAAGGACTTTTCAAGCACTACTCTTTTGGTTTTCAAGGACTAGAATCAGATTTTGATCACTTATCAAAAAATATTGTTATTGTCTTTCAAATTCTAATATATAAACTAATAAAACAAATGGTACAAATAAAGTGCAGCACATGCAAAGAATGCAATGACTGTGGCAACTTTAACATTTGAAAGGATACTATGGCAAAGCTATCGCTTTCCTTATTCAAACTGATTTATGATTGGCCTGAAGAATGAAAGCTAGGCTAATGCTAATGTCATACACTTGGAAAATTATGAGCTATATCACCGCTTATCGACACTAGGGGTGTGACAATAAACTTAGTTCACAGATGAGACAAAATGCAGATACTTGGTTCAATAGAACGAGACAATGTTTTAATACTTTAAGAAATATTTGAATGACACAGGGCTCCAGACTAACATTTGAGAGCAGTGGCACCAGCGCCACTAAGTTCTACAGATGGTGGCACCAGGAGCAGATTTGGTAGCGCTGGGGGTGGTGTGCAGTATTAAAATATAGATAACTTAATCATAAAATTACTATTGTTTTGCATTAATAAGTGCAGTTACTAATAATATTACATGTCCGTTTCTTGTTTATTTTTCTTTTGTTTATTGTTTATACAGATTTGATAGTAAAGCACTAAGCTTGAGTTAAGATGCATTCACAATTTACTTTTATTAACAACACTTTGTGACTTTTCTTACTTCATGCACAAAAAAAGTGTAAAGAACTGACAAAATCTGATTTCTTGATGATTTGATATTTTATAATAGTGATTTTATAATTTCAAAATATAGAGGAAAAAGTATAAATGAATTGTGATTTGATTTTTTTTTTTTTTTTACATAGGCCTAAGTGTTTGTTTACCACAAAGTATGTTTTGGTCATCCCATTAAAAATAACATTCAAACTGGATCATTTTAGAGCTTTAAAGTGGAAAAAAGCTGTGTGAGATGCTTGAAAGTCATTGAAAAGTGCTTGAATTTCTCTCACAAAAGGTTGTACAAACCCTGAAATGAATGATGTAATGCATTCGACTATTTCTACCACAACACCATGGTTACAGTTAGCGTTACCGCTTCTGGTTTCCTGACGTATGACAGCGCTGTTTATAACAGAGAATTATGTGCAGAATTTGAATGATTTTCACTAGATCTCGCAGCAACCTTATCGTTGTGCGGCGAATTCAAACGCTTCTCAGTTCTCACTGGATCTCGCAGCACTGTGCATCTGTGCAGTAACAGTGTCGCGAAATCAACTTTGGCTCCCGAGTAAAGCTGTTCTGAGCTCGGACAAGTTTGTTTGCGTCGCGGTGCGAGCTGATGAACGGTCCGCGCTGCACAGCTGAAACGCGGTTTAGTATCGCTGTCGTTTCGTTTGCCGTTTGATGTTTCTCAAATGTAACAGAAATGGCAGCGCTTATGAGTTGGACAACCCGGTGGTCGCGCCAGTGTGACCGCACACAGAAATTAGTCACACCGGCAGAAAAAAATTTGGTCGCAGTCTGGAGCCCTGATGACAAAATATTTGTCTTTTAATTACAAAAAGTAGAACAATGCAGTTATATTTTGAAATGTTTTAACAAATCTAGGGCTTAACTAACAATTATTTTGATAATCAAGTAATCTACTGATTATTTTGACAAGTATGTTTTAGTAATACAAATAGAACTAAGTGAAAAACAGGCTTTAATATGACTATATTTATATATAAACTAACAATGAGGCAATAATAATTGGCTCAAATAAAGTATCAAAACCAACAACTGTTAAATACATAATGTAATATGCCTATATTATAACAAATATCTGCAGAGGGCGCCAACGGCCTGGTGATGTTTCATGTGATTCAATGACGTTTAAATCCATTTAATTTGCCATATGCAAAGTGAGAAACTTTTATTTTGAACTGGCCATCTACATTTATTTAGAAATATGTTGATCTATTCTGTGTTGGCATAGGTTTATAAATGACTTAAGTTACAAATTAAGTGAGATAACGCACAGTTTTCCCAGATGAACGTTAAGCAACCCAAACTCACCGCATATGCAGAGGAAGAGTTTAGCCCCTTTCACACATACAGTCTTCACTGGTAAATTGGGGAAGAGGTAATGGTTAGAGAGTCGGACTCGTAACCCAAAGGTTGCAGGTTCGAGTCTCGCACCGGCAGGGATTGTAGGTGGGGGGAGTGAATGTACAGCGCTCTCTCCCACCTTCAATACCATGACTGAGGTGCCCTTGAGCAAGGCACCGAACCCCCAACTGCTCCCCAACATTTACGCCGTAACGATGAGGCAATAATAATTGACTCCAACAACTGTTAAATACATAATGTAATATGCCTATATTATAACAAATATCTGCAGAGGGCGCCAACGGCCTGGTGATGTTTCATGTGATTCAATGACGTTTAAATCCATTTAATTTGCCATATGCAAAGTGAGAAACTTTTATTTTGAACTGGCCATCTACATTTATTTAGAAATATGTTGATCTATTCTGTGTTGGCATAGGTTTATAAATGACTTAAGTTACAACTTAAGTGAGATAACGCACAGTTTTCCCAGATGAACGTTAAGCAACTCAAACTCACCGCATATGCAGAGGAAGAGTTTAGCCCCTTTCACACATACAGTCTTCACTGGTAAATTGGGGAAGAGGTAATGGTTAGAGAGTCGGACTCGTAACCCAAAGGTTGCAGGTTCGAGTCTCGCACCGGCAGGGATTGTAGGTGGGGGGAGTGAATGTACAGCGCTCTCTCCCACCTTCAATACCATGACTGAGGTGCCCTTGAGCAAGGCACCGAACCCCCAACTGCTCCCCAACATTTACGCCGCAGCATAAATGGCTGCCCACTGCTCCGGGTGTGTGTGTGTGCACTTTGGATGGGATAAATGCAGAGCACTAATTCCGAGTGTGGGTCACCATACTTGGCCACATGTCACGTGCCGTTAAGAGATCATGTGTGAACAGGACCGTTACAAAACTACAGGTAAATTTGTTCTGCTAATCATATTGTTCTTATGGAGATGACGTGATTACTCTGAGCTGTTTACAAAGCTCCTGGTCAAAGATTTCCATCTAGAGGGGTGCCCAAACTCGGTCTTGGAGGGCCGGTGTCCTGCAGAGTTTAGCTCCAACTTGCCTCAACACACCTGCTGGGAAGTTTCTAGTATGCCTAGTAAGACCTTGATTAGCTTCAGGTGTGTTTAATTAGGGTTGGAGCTAAACTCTGCAGGACACCGGCCCTCCAAGACCGAGTTTGGGCACCCCTCTAGATGGAAATCTTTGACCATTGCGCCTCGCAGCTTTTTCAGAATGTGTCGCGCTCATCAGCTGCGACTCTGCAGATGGATACTACTATTATGTGCGTCTCATGTTTATAGGACCAAAAATGTCTAATTGGCTAATGTTAGTTTGGTTGAGAGTGAAAGCTGTGTTCCTCTCATACATTGGGAGGCGAACTCATTAACTCAAACGGGATATCAACAAGTTTTTTTATTTTTATTTTCCCGCAGCTAAACGCCACACACTGGAGATCCGGCACGGTGCCGGAGAACTTTAAGCCCTGTATCATGTATAGAAGTCAGAAAGGTGCAACCTACACAAGGGTTGTGGGACATTAGAACTGTCACAAGCTTTGATATATCAGTTAAATGAGAGAAATCTCTAATTTCTAAAGATAAGAAAGTGAGTGAGAAGGAGTGTGCATAAGGAAAAAAGAAAATAAATGAAAAAGAGAAACACCTCTTGCGATGAGTGATTTGTGTAATTGATTGAAGGAAAAAAGGGCATATGACATAACTCTCTAAAGTGGCACACTTTGAATGCTTAAAACAGACTATCCTCTGTTCTGAAATTGGGATTCTGTTGCTTAGTAACACAAGCCTCAAAGGGGGCTTGACTATGAAGAGGGCACCTGTCTGCATCATTTCACAGAATGAGGAGGCAGGGGGAAAGATAGCAAGATATGGAGAGATGTGATACAGACAGACAGGCGAATAATAAGAGAGAGAGAGAATTGCCCATGTTTTCACTCACCAGCTCTGGGTGTACTGGATGTCTGGTTCTCCTCTACAATCTGCTGGGTTAGTTTACGCCGGGCCCAAGTCAGGTCCGAATCCTCTTTGGAATGGGCTGTAAAAACACATAACACTTAGACCTTTATCTTTAGTGGGTCTTTAAGTTTTTTTTTGTGAAAGCTATTGGCACAAATTTAGCTACTCAAGACAGTTTATACCAAATATATATATATATATATATATATATATAAGATAAACTAACATTTTATATATAACCACAATTCAATACAGTGTAGCATCCAAAAGTCTGGTAAAAATGCTCTATTTTGCATTCTTTTCTAATTTAATGGACTTTTCTGTGTTTTGGACCCGCTGTATCAAACTTAAACTCTAACTTATTTAAAAATAGGCAAAAGATTGAGGCAATCAGAATGCTTCCTTCCCTCCTCTCAAGTTCCCATGGAAACCTGATCCAAAAGCTGTGATTAATGAGTGGTGTGGAACTGGATTTGAGCCCAGAGAGGGTGTGGTTTACCCAAGAACCAAATGGCAAAGATAGTTCTCATTTGCATATGCAAACTAATCAGTTCCAAATATAACTGCGATAGGCTAACTGCCTGCATATTAGAATATGTAGACAGAATGTAAACATGTAGACATTTAAAATTCAAGCGCGCACGACTGACACATAACAGGAAACTATATATTTGAAAATTACTTATTTTAATCATTCTTTTTTTTCAATGCTTAGTTGCCTGATCATTTTTTTGTGATCATCACCAAGTACAGAGCAGTCAATTGTCAATCACCTAGGTGTATCTACATCTATTTCATCTACAGTATACAGTTTGTTCGGTTTTTGCCATATCTGTAGATCCACATCTAAACCTGCATTGTTCTTGACATGGTGATGTTATGGTCTATTATTAAAGTGAAGCTCCAGTTACTAAAAAATTAACCCTCGTTTCATTCAGCTGCAGATTCCAATGGCATTTTTTAGGAGCTGCTTAACATTCAGACTCAGCCTCCCAGAGGAACTCATTAACACAGACAAAGCTGGAAAAGTTAAAGGCACTGTGAAAAGATCAAATTTTAAGCAACACAGAATGATGATGCAGAAGTAGGTCACATTGTACATGTTTGTACATATTTTTTTCCTCATCTCAGTCAGCATCCGTTTGTGCTTTTTGACAGGGTGTCGAAATGTCATCTCTGGTACAACTCATTCGGTAGTTGATATGTCTTGAGGTGTGACATGCTATACTCAATTATAAACAATTTTACTTTAACCTTTATTATATATCCAGCTTTTATCAGCTCATATTAATTGTGAGGTCAAATTTTTTTTAACCACACTTGTCAGACCACAAGTGGAGGCAAAAAGGTGATTAAAATGGTACAAAAATAAAAGGAAAAGGTGCAAATTTGAAGCCCATGGACGTGTTATGCATCAACTAACCGTCCTTACCCAGCTAACAATTTTTGGTTCCAAGAATGTTCTGTTTTATGGTTTGTTTTTGGTTAGCCGGGAAAGTTTATTTAACTGAAATAGAATGTTAGTTTTTGGTTTGCAGAATGTTCCCATAACATTATTCTAACATTCCCGTAACGTTACTCTAACGTTCCCAGAACGTTATTCTAACATTACTCTAACGCTCCCCTAACATTATTATAACGTTCCCAGAATGTTATAAGAAGTATTTGGTTCCCAAAAATATAACCAAATGGGAACGTTAGGGGAACGTTCTGTGTTTGCTGGGCAGTCGTCTAAAAATTATCATAATTTATAATCAGACTTTCTTCTATTTTACCAAATAGAAAATATTTTGAAGAATTTTGGGGTTCAAACAATATTGGATCCCACTGACATTTCTAAAAAAAATAATAATAATAATAATATAAAATAATAATAATAAGAAGAAGAAGAAGAAGAAGAAGAAGAAAAAAATAACGGACACATTCTTAAAAATATATTTTTTGTCCATGTTTAGAATGACAAGAGGATGAGTAAATGATGACAGAATTTTCATTTTTGCATGGATTATCCATTGAATTCATATATATTGAATTCAGGTATATGACCTTATATTCATTTAGATGTCATAAAAAGCCATTTGAAGTATCTAAGTACTGCAGGTAAGAACCTTAATTACAACAAAATGTATCTCTAAAAAGGCAATGTGATTAAATGGACTTAGCTGAACAGATCTTCTCTAATGTCTGAAGAACTTCTAAACCCCTGCTGATTTAACCCTTGAACCTCTGGAGACGAGTAATAGCCTAGTGAAGACCCAAGACACAGGTGTGATGTCCAGGTAACAATGCTCTAGAGGTTCCGGGGAGGTCAGTGTGAAATATGTCAGGCTGAAGCAGCTGTCACAGTCATGCCCTTTAGAGACAGCCAATTATGTGCCTGCCATGGTCTGCCACCCTTGCAGTTCACTTAGTCCCTGCTGTTCCTCCACTACTGCTTTTGGGGTTTTAGCGCGTGATGCTTTAAAATCAATGACATGAAGAAATTGAGTAATCATGTTCTATGTAATTAGTATTATGTTGATTGTAAGTGCGCAAACGCTTCCATTACTTTTAAGGGGATAAACATTTTTAGTACATTTCTGACAATGAACAATCTGTTTGCAAACGAATTGTAACAGACATCTAGGATTTTTTTTTTAAACACATTTTTTTTCTTATGTAAATGTGTAATAAAGTGACAAATATACCAGTGGCCTACTTATATATCACCCTGGACCACAAAACCAGTCATAAGGGTAAATTTTTTTTAGATTGAGATGTATGTTATTTGTATTTGTATTTGATTTCATTTGATGTATGGTTTGTTAGGACAATATTTGGCTGAGATACAACTATTTGAAAATCTGGAATCTGAGGGTGCAAAAAAAATCGAAATATTGAGAAATCGCTTTTAAAGTTGTCCAAATTAAGTTCTTAGCGATCCATATTACTAATCAAAAATTAAGTTTAGCTGTATTTTCGGTAGGAAATTTACTAAATATCTTAATGGAACATGATTTACTTAATATCCTAATGATTTTCGGCATAAAAGAAAAATCGATCATTTTGAGCCATACAATGTATTATTGGCTATTGCTACAAATATGCCTGTGCTACTTATGACTGGTTCTGTGGTCCAGGGTCACATATTTTGTCGAAGTATCGCTCAATGTTTTCTAAAAGAATGCGCGGGAGCGGCGAGCTGTTGCTATGGTTACCTCGCTGGCCATAGACTGTATAAAAACATTTTTTGACTGAGGGCGTCTATTTTGTGCTGCCTGATTACTTAAAATTCAACTTTTTTGCGTAATGAATGTTTTTTAAAAGGGTTTAAATCGTATTTAATAGGTTAAAAAAAAAAAAAAAGACTATTTTTGAGAGACCCCAAACATTTTGGTTTGACATTTTTTTTGGGGGGGGCACTCCCGCAATTCCCACCCTGTTCTTGATTCCTAGTGGGTCTTATAATTTGGTTTGATCATGCACACTATTATTGCTGCTCATGTGGTTGATTCACCATATTGCATGAAAGAAACGCATTAATATAATAGAAACTCGTCAATTAATCACGAATGCTCACGACAGTGAAAAACACTCAAAAGGATGTTCACGCACATACAATACATATATATATTTATACATGTATATATATATATATATATATATATACACATCTGTATTAGCAGCGTAAAGACTTTTTAATGAATAAACGCACCTGTTACATGAAGAATTTGAGCGAAGCAGGCGACGGCGATGAGCCCGACAGCACATATGAAGAGCCGATAGAAGAGCCGCTGCCGTCTGGATGCCAATACCGCCTTCATCCCTCCACCACACCTCTCAAAACATGTCCATCCAAGAGAGAAGCCCTCTTCTTTCATTCACACCGCCTATTTTGGCCTTTCTTTTCAACATACGGCGGACTAGCTTGCTTAAATTCAGCCATACGCCTGTCACCTCAGCATCCTATCGCTTCAATAAAGATACACTATCATCTTTCACTTAACGATATTTACCCCTTCCTTGATATTTAGTAATATCTAGATACAACGAAAATATCTTAAACTGTCACAGAGCGCGAAATTTTTCAAACGTTTTCACATATTGTCTCAGCTTCTAAGCATTCTAATCACATCCTCCTCCATCTCCATCTGTGTCCCTCTTGCTCGCGCTCTCTCCTCCCTCCACAAGGCGCTGGACTCCGTCACTGAGGGTGTTTCCCAGGCTCACAACTGCGCCCTCATGCAGGGTTCACCATAATAACAACACCCTTATCCAGGGTAAATCAGCCCAGCGCAGTGGTTCAAGGCTAGATACACCGACCTCAAAAGTAATTAGGATACTTTCCACGAAAGGGATACAAAATGGGGTGAGCAACTCTTAAAATGACTATTTTTAACCTCAGGAGTAGGAGCAGTAGTACTAGTACAACTCTAATGTAGCCTAAGTGATGCAATTTCTGCATTGCATTCAATCGACACTAAACTCAATTAAATAGACATGTAAAAAAAAATGAACGGTAATAAGTAATAGCTGAAAATAACTGAAATTATGTTTTGTAGTTATTGATTCATTTATAGGTAAAAAAAATGTTTTCTGACAATAATTTTGGTAAAAGGGTTGAAACTTCATGAAGACTAATTTGATCTAATTGAGAGACCAAGACTGATTGTTGTTTGACATGTAAAGGAATAGTCCACCCAAAAAGGAAAATCCACACATCTTTTTGATTCACTAGATGTTAATTGATGGACTGGAGTCGTGTGGATTATTGTGATGTTTTTAACAGCTGTTTGGATTCTGATGACACCCATTCACTGGAGAGGATCCATTGGTGAGCAAGTGATGCTAAATTGACCAAAATCTGTTCTGGTGAAAAAACAGATTCATCTATATTGAATGGCCTGAAATGGAGTACATTTTCAGCAAATTTTCATTTCTGGGTGATCCTTTAAGACATATAAAAATAAATATCACTGCATTAGATAGCAAACAATAAAACCAAATGGCATTTATTTTAAAGAAATATAACATATGCATTGGTACTGATTCAAAATAACAAATATTAGACTTAAGATAAACAATATTCAGTTCCATACAATAAAAAAATGTTGTGTTTTATTACAAAGGACAAAAGAAAATGACAGCTTGGCATGTAGCACATTCACATTTGTTTGAACGGATTATTTGGCACATTAATGACTGTAAAAAAAAAAAGAAAGAAAAAAGTAAAACAATTCACTCAGAAAAAAATACTCCCCCTTGCAAAAAATTGTTTGCTTCACAAAAGCAAATATTACCCAATAGAACAAGAAAAAAATGCATAATAAAATATTTACTTTACATAAACCAAATTAACACCAAACTAAAACTTTAAGACTGCTGATGAGCAAAAACAATTGTAAAGTGAAATCAGAAATCAGCATGTCTTGTTGGTTCTTCAGATAAAAAATAGCTGGTAAGAGCTGCTAATTGTTTGGTGTGAGCACAGCATGCAGTCGCTGCTTCAGGCTCAACAACATGCCATTCTGCATCAGCTGGGCCAATGTATTAAAATTGCAATGAGAAAATATCTATCATTGCACACCCTACTTCGTGGGCTCTAGTGAACCTGTCACCTTGAAGTTTATGCCATCTCCAGGCAGTGGGGAAGGTATCAAAGGACAGAGCCAGCAGATGTACCAGTACTTGCCCAAGCATTCCCTGATGTTAGCCAGTGCTCCTAGGTTGTAAGGCTGCCGTGTGGAGTACCACTCACGTGTGGTCTGTCCCCTCAGCATCACAGCCACATGAAAGAAGAGGAATGCCGCAACCAATAGGAAGCCCAGTACACAAGTGTCAGCAATGAATGCAAAGGCAAATGCTTGTGCCGTCACCTGTCCTGTTATTGGGAAAAAACAGATGTTAATTGTTACTTGTTTGACAATTTAAAAGGGGGTCATATAATACATTTAAGTATAATTACATTTTTCCCCAACCATTTTCCCCAACCTTTATGGCCCTTAGAACTTAACATTTTTTGTTGTAGGTGCACCTATTTAAAAATGCGAGGTCAGTAAGACCTTTTTCATTAAATATTAAAATTTTCTATTGAAAAATTGTTAAAAATGTAATTTGTTCCTGTGACTGCAAAGCTAACTTTGTAGTAAAATGTAGAACATTTTTTACTTTAAAAAATGTAGTAAACCGTGTGGAGTACCACTCACGTGTGGTCTGTCCCCTCAGCATCACAGCCACATGAAAGAAGAGGAATGCCGCAACCAATAGGAAGCCCAGTACACAAGTGTCAGCAATGAATGCAAAGGCAAATGCTTGTGCCGTCACCTGTCCTGTTATTGGGAAAAAACAGATGTTAATTGTTACTTGTTTGACAATTTAAAAGGGGGTCATATAATACATTTAAGTATAATTACATTTTTCCCCAACCATTTTCCCCAACCTTTATGGCCCTTAGAACTTAACATTTTTTGTTGTAGGTGCACCTATTTAAAAATGCGAGGTCAGTAAGACCTTTTTCATTAAATATTAAAATTTTCTATTGAAAAATTGTTAAAAATTTAATTTGTTCCTGTGACTGCAAAGCTAACTTTGTAGTAAAATGTAGAACATTTTTTACTTTTTAGTAGCCATAACTCCAGTCTTCAGTGTCACATGATCCTTCAGAAATCATTCTAATATGCTAATTTGCTGCTTAAAAAGATTGATTATTATTATTATGTTGAAAACAGTTTATTTAAAATAGAAATGTTTTGCTATATTATAAATGTCTTTACTGTTTTGATCAATTTAATGCATCCTTGCTGAATAGAAATATTAAATAATTTCTAAATAAATAAATAACATTTTCCCAATTCCAAAGTTTATAAAGTCATTCTTGCATTTTTTAAATATCCTCATTTATGTTATTTACAATTACGGATTAAGCAGATGCGTTTATGCAAGCAACTTATAAATGAAGAATATCAAAAATGTTGGCCAAGATAATATTACCATGTTGGAATATTAAATTCGACAACAATACTCTGTTTAATACACTACAGATAGTATTTAGGCATCACAATATAGTATTAAACATTTTTACAAATGAAATATATGAAGCCAACAAAGCACCAGTCTTTGAAACTCTGTCTGTCACCAGTCTTTGATGGCCTCAGACCATCCTTATTGTTGAGCCTTTGAGTATTTTGAAAGTTTTGAGTAAGAAAATCTACAGTTTTATTTCCACAGCACACTCAACTCTCATTTCAAAAGATGGAGGAAAATTTCATTTTCTCAGAGCAGACTCTGATTAGAAATCTCATACTTACCAGAGACGAGCATTATCCAGGGCACAAGCAAAAGCATGATGCTGTGAAATGTCACACCCTCCTTCAGGATGACAATGAATACCTCAGCATTCATGACTACTGCATAAAGCAGCCCTGCCCACATGAAGAGCAGACAGGTCAGGAAATACCGGTAATTGTGGAAACCGACACACTGGCCAAAAAACACACAGTGGTGATCACGCCGCAGTACACACACGTTGCAGTCATAGCAGTGTGAGCATCGTGGAGGAGTGTGTGTCTCACAGTTGTAACAATACCTGTCATAAAATATGGTTTACTGAGCCTTCTTTTATTCACAAATAGCACAAAAGCTCAAACAGAGATTTAAGAGCTCAAATAAGTGATAAATAAACACTGTACAATCAAAAAAACCAATTACCTCCACCCTTGACCCAATGCATCCCCTCCAAGAAACACTCCTCGAATACTTGGGTTAGTTTTGACAAACAACGATGCATTCCAAGTTATATTTCCCAACATGAAGTACTGAGCGAAGAGATGCATGGCCTTCCACATGGTGGACCACTCAGTCTTCTTCTGTTCTGGCTCAAGGGGAGCCTCCACCAACACCAGGTAACTGACCTCGGCAGTGATGGAGAACACCAGCACGGCGTTCAGAACGATAGGCAGATGACGACCGGATGACTCCACCTTACACCATAGTCTACTCATGAACCTTGCCATGTTCTCAGCTTTAAATCATCCGCTGCGTGAGACTCTACCTGCAAAGCCACTCGATTCACGTTTGCTCGAATCTGAACACAAAAACAAAAAAAAATGGCCAATTGAGAGAGGCATTAAAAATCCTTCATTAAAAAGTTTCATTACACGACATTTATTGAAGCTGCAACAAATAGAAAGATCTGAAACTAGTAATGAATGGGACACTTCTAACTCTGTCTCTGACTAAAAACAATTGAATGTTCCAGTCACATTGACGGCAGCTATCGATTAGAAACTATAAAATGCTAGGACGATTTATTTTTATTAATTCATACCGACCTGTCATTCCATTAAAAATATCTTTCTGACGATAAATGCGGAACAAACAATACTTCTTCTTCTTCTTTGGTGTATATTGGCGGTCGGCAACCTAACTGACTGGTGCATTACCGCCACCTACTGGAATAAAGTATCTGGGGGTATCTGAATAGCAAACTGTTGAGCTGTATTTCAGATTACACAACCCTTCATTCTCTGCTTTTATATCTCCTATCCATCCAAAACTATTATGTTCTTCTAAATTAATCCAATAGGTTAACATAAGTTTAAGTCTCCTTATGCATAAAGGCATCTCTCCTGGAACAAACGATACACTGCTGGCTGCTGTCTTTAACAATGAGCTGGTGCTGCAGGCTAACATTTGGCACTGACAGGTCTGTGTTGCACCTAAAACAGTCCTTCTAACACAAATGACACTGTACAAGAGTTCCACACATAAATAAGGGGGTTGTACAGAAACACCGTACAAATGAGAGAATGAATGAATGAATGAATGTGTTATATATTATTAAATGTCACCGTATCTGACTGACTACTGTGCAAATATATTTTAAAAAGACAAATATTGTACAAAGGCAATAATATCAAAATCACATTTATGAATAAATAAAATACGAGGTGGAAAATACACTCTATTTACTATTTGAATAAATATGAGCTTTTAGAGTTCCACTGAGCAAATCATGCAGAACACTGCATCTAGCATTTCAGTGTCCTTCTGAGAACTGGACTGCTTGACAAGCAATACAGGGGGGCTAGTTGTCACAAGTTTGATTCCAGTGAGTTTTTCTTAGTTAATGTAAGCATTGTCTTCAGTTGTCTATTCAAAAAATAAATAAAAGTGATGTTGGAATTTTAGTTTGAAGAACAGATGTCAGAAAATGTATTCTAATTTAAGAATAATCCTCGATATGTGACGATGGGACAGCAGTGGTATCTGTGAAATAATCGAAGGTTGTAAAATAACGTGAAAAGCCTTGGGGTAATCTTTAAATACAGACTACCACGATTTTCCTTTGACCACCCCTTTCATTTTGACCCCCTTTCGTAAAGAATAATCCCTAATCTCATAATCCACACTGCTGGCTGATGAGAGAGCAGACTGCCATTCAGAGCGAGTTTAACATGACTTCCTTTACAAAGGCTGAGGAGGAGCACCATGACAATCACCAAAGCAAGGCATACGAGAAGCTACAACACAAGTGAGTGCTCGTGTGATGATCAGTTACCCAGTCCCAGATTTGTTTAAACATATGTCGGAATTATTTTCCTCAGTTATTATTTTACTTAAGTTTTCTATTTAGTATAATTTAGTTTGTGATGTCGAGGTGTGGTGGTGTACATTGCAATGATATTGTACAGTGAATCCTGATTTAATTGTGTTAATGTTCTCCCGTACCGTTAAAACACAGGAGAGGGCGCTATTGTCTGTCCACAAGGGTTGTGTGTATATATATATA
>NW_015505586.1:52732-59351 GCF_001515645.1 Sinocyclocheilus grahami | reverse complement strand
AAGGGGTGTGTGTATATATATATATATATATATATATATATATATATATATATATATATATATATATATATATATATATTACAGTGATAATTCACAGAGAATTGACTATTCTGTCATTATTTACTAACCCTCGTGTTGTTTGAAACCTATAGGAAAGAAACAACTTTACCTGTAGAAGATGTATCCTAGCCTAGGTTGTGTAGATAGAATGATAGTCCGCCATTCATTGTTTAGTAAAAAAAGATGCCATGAAAGTGAATAGCCTATATATAACAACAAAGTAAACCATAAAGATTTGGAACAAAATGACAGTAAACTGCTCCTTTAAGGGTGCACACCCTAAACAGACCGGCCAGAGAGCCACAAGGCCGAGCAATGAATAGAGGAATCACATTACAAAGGGATGAAAGAGGAAAGAAAGGGATAAATAGATGCCGGGTGTCCCTCATCTTTTTTTGTTATTTGCTGGGAGCTTATCTGACTGTCCTGAAAGAACCGCACCACTGTCACTCTGCAAACACAGGTGGATCCAGAAATGAAGAGAGAATAATAGAGGAGATGAATAGTGGATGACGTTAAACGAGAGAAGACAAGTTGTAGATTTTATTCTAAGCGCATAGCTGGAATGCTATCACTTTTCTAAAACAGAAAAGTGTTTCTTTAATCTAAATCAATGTTTTATTTATGACCTATAGGGAATCTAAGTGTTTGCCTGAGTTCTTTGGAATTAATTGAAATGTAGCAAGAGTTTGAACGCTTTCTCATTCAGATAGGGAGCGTGGCCTGAAGCAAGGGGGATGAGTGTGGGTTCGGGGGAAGTGGGAAGGAGTACAGGCCTGTCACTGCCTCTGACTGATGGCTATTTGAACAAGCATATTTACCCGAGTGAAAGGAGACGGAGGGACACTAACGGAGACGTGCAGGCACAGACAGGCAATAAAAAGCTGGCCACTGTGTAAACAACATGGCCTAGGCTGTTCGGCCGCTGCCATGCCAACAGGGCAGCTTCCACTCTCCAGCCAATCACATGCCAGCTTTTTGACAAGCGGAACAAACCCCCCATTAGATGTTTTAAGCAGCCATTGATTAAATGCTTATAAAATAAAATATTGTCTTCTGCGTTTGGGTCGTTGATACTTTTTGGATGTGACATGTCCTGCAGAGTGACATGCTCTACTGTTTTAAACAGCAGTTTGTAATTCTTTTAGAATAATTGTGCATGCTGATTTTTTATGACTAATAAAATTATTTTGTTCTTTTAAGAATGGTCACAACACAGGAGCATTTCAGATGAACTAGTCAAAGCAAAAACGTCATTAGAAATGGTGTGGAGCTTAAAAGTAATGATGACCAGTACAGAAATATACACAGAATTTAATTACATTTATTATTTTTTTATTGATAAATTATGCATAATTGTATGAATTTATTTCTTTAAGATTTTTAAATAAATGCACACAATTTTTATATATTTATTTATTCTATATTAATTTTTATATATTTATTTACAGTCACCCATCAATTTAATTGTAATATTATTTTGTATTTTTGAACTCATTTACTAGGAAATGAATGTGTATAATATCTCATTATTTTATCATATATAATTTTATTCATAATTTATTTTGTTTTCTTTTTCTGCCTGTTAAGAAACATTCTAGTTCTTTAAATATGCTCTTTTATATTATCTAATTATTTTATCATATCTAATTTAATTTACAATTTATTAATTTTTTCTGGCTGTCAAAAGATGTTAGTGTTATAAATATGTATTTTTATTTCCATTTATATAAATGTCATTACAGTCAGCCATCAATTTAATGCAAAATTATTTTCAAAAAATAAAATAAGAGAAAAATCTTACTGACCCCAAACTTTTGAACTCTTTACATTCATATAATTTCAACAAATTACACGGATTTTGGCAGATACTATATGCCAGTCTTCTTTTAATTATAATGCAATACATATAATGTAAATTAATATAAAGATCATGTTTTTGATACCATAAATGCAACACTTTATACATTTAAGATAAATGAGACTAATCAGAATAACTGAACTGAATTTGACAAACTTTTTCGCCAACAGTCACCTGGCAGCAGATCCCTTCCTCCTGCCCCAACCCCCCTCACAGTCTGGATCCACAGTTAGTCTACTGATGACCTGCAGACAGCATCTTCACACCCTACAAATCCACATTCACGCCCTTGTAATTCTAAGAACTGAATACACACATAGCCAGACTCTTCAGATATTTAGAAAGCCACGGCACAGTCATCCATCATATCAACATACAGCAGAATCTGTCGACGGGCCGACTTCTAAAGAAGACAATAATCTGCGCAGGAACAGATCACAGCCCAGAAAGCTCATGAACTCCTCACGTCTCGCCCTCAGTCTGAATCTCGGACACACACTGAGGGGTCTGTGGCTTCTGCTCAGATCGCTGTGGGTGTCCCTGTGTCCCATTGTTGAGAAGACACTGCTTTGGGGAGGTCCACCATTAAGACAGTGTCTTCCTATTGTTCTCATACACTCAAACACAATCCTGCTTTCACAGGAATTAAAGGTTAGGCTAGGAGGGGATGAAGGGGGTCGCAACCTTCCTACTGCTAGTATTCAGCCCATGAGACACCACACCAACCGCACTAAACCGTCAAAATCGCAAGCCATGTTTGGACACTAACCACTAACCTCCTATATCATCAGTGAATCTGTAGTTTGATGGGTTTGTGCAGTTTTATTGCCTGCATGTTAATGTCATAAATATGCATTTTTATTTCAATTATTATTTCATTTTCTTGTTAATTTATTTTTTATATTATCATATATAATTTAAAAAAATTATTTAAAATGTTTTCTGCCTGTTTAAAAACATCTAAGCGCCATACACATTCATTTTTATTTCAAACTCATTCACTAGTAAATTAATATACACAATCCCCCTATATTATTCATTTTATATTATCTAATTATTTCATATGTAATATTATTTATTTGTTTGTTTTTCTGCCTGTTTAGAGATTTAATATTATTTTTAAACTCATTAACTAGTAAATTAATATTTATAATATCAAATTATTTGATCATATATATGATTTTAATTGTAATTTATTTTGTTTTCTTTTTCTGCCTGTTAATAGACATTTTAGTTAAATCATTTATTTTATATTATCTAATTATTTTATCACATCTAATTTTATCTATAATTAATTTTCTTTTTCTGCCTGTCATGTCATAAATATGTATTATTTACAATAATAAATAAACACTTGTTTACTAATAAATGAATATGCATATATATATATATATATATATATATATATATATATATATATATATATATATATATATGATTTATTCATATTTTTGATTTTTTTCAACATATTGTTTGATTTTCTATTTAGAGACATCTTAGTGCCATAAATATATAATATATATATATAATTTATTTTTCAGGGTCTGCTGTATTTAATGCAAATTGTGACTTTTTTTTGGTTTCTAAAGGTGGCTACAAAAGTTAGTGTGAGGCATGTCAGGACAGGAAATTATGTTTATCTTTTACAATGTGAGCAGAACAATGCCTCTGTTGAGTTGATTAAAAAATGCATAAAATAATGTGAAAGCCCGAAAGTGTGATTATAATCTTGCACCTCACACCAGACATGCAAATAACAGAACTAACACCTTTAGAAATGTTCAAAATTTTACTTGAGATTTACAGCAAGGAATTCACATTCATATGTATCTTCAAACACCTTCAATTCAATTTAATGCACATTCACACAGAATCAAAGAATCCTTCAGCATCAGATAACAGATACTTCTCCAGCTATGAGGTGTCCATCAACTAATATATACAGCAATTATAAGCATCTAAACAGAAATGAATCCCATTTTAACAGCCCTCAATACACTACAGGAGGCTGATCAGGAGGAACTCAGAAGAGGAGCAGAACACATGCTAAACCCAGGGTAGTAAACAGAGTTCCCAGCATACGAGGTAAAGTTGGAATGGGAATTAGACTGGCAGTAAACTGGGTAGTTCACAGGAGTCTCGCAGTACTGGAAGTCCAGAAGTCGTGGGACAGAAATGAGGTGTTGGGATGTTGGTTCACAATGCAAGCTGGTTTCCATTGAGGCTTGTGGAACAGACTGCAGGTTGGGACTGGGCATTGTTGGAAACGGGACGTTCAGAGAAGGCAAGTGTGTTGAGATCTCTGGAGGCAGGGTAGGAAATAAAGTGTGTGAGGGAGTAAGGTGTTGAGGAAGATGGGAAGGAGAAGGTGCTTTGGCTGCGGGATAGGACACTGGTAATATGCCTGAATGCTGTGTTGTGGTGTCAACTGGAGGAGGTACAGGCGATTCACAAGAAGAGGTGACTGACTTGACCTCCACCTTTTTTTTCTTCCCTTCCGATTTCACAGTTTCCCCATCCGAATGTTTCGATGGTGACGTCGCCTTTTGACACTTGAATCGCTTCTGGCGACGCATGTAGCAGCCGTTCTCGAACATGTTACCGGAGTCGGGGTGCAGGGCCCAGTACGAGCCTTTCCCTGGCGAGTCTGGTGATCTCGGTACACGCATAAAGCAGTCGTTGAACGACAGGGAATGTCGGATGGAGTTTTGCCATCGCTGTTGATTCTGTCTGTAATACGGAAAGAGCTGGCGGATCCAGTCGTAGATCTCGTTCAGAGTCAGTCTCTTGGCTGGCGACTGGTGGATTGCCATGCAGATAAGAGAGATGTAGGAATATGGTGGCTTGGCGTGGCTTAAGGTCCGTCTGTAAACTGATTGCAGCGCCGGAAACTCAGTTTCTCTGGAGTTGCTCTCAGCGTATCCTTTGGGGTTTGGTGGAGGCAGTATTCCCACTGGGCTTCCGAGTCTCCCGGTGTTTCCCGCAGCTGCTGAATCACACGGTGGGCCGTAACTCTGGTAGTGATGCTCTGGGGGGGGATATCCTCTGGGGCCCAACGGCAGGTTGTCTGCTCCATAGAACACCTAAAAATATGAGAAATTAACATTAGATTTGAAAAAAAAAAAACATATATATATATAATTGTATTATTGTATTATTATTGAAACGTGAGGACCAGAGTCAGAAATAAACCAAAGCCATGGTCCAAAAATATTAAAAATGTGGGAAAAAATTGCTCATATTTTAAAAGCAGTTATCGAATATTTGATATATTTAAAAATATTCAGTCAAATGCAGTTGTTGTTGAATGTGTCACTAATATAATGGGTTTTTCTTAAAACTATTGAACTATTTTGGTTTTCCAAAAACTATTAAAACAGTGATAGAGAACTATATCTAACAAAATGTCTCACCAATAATATTAAATGTGACCCTAGAGCACAAAACCAGTCATAAGTAGCACGGGTATATTTGTAGCAATAGCCAACAATACATTGTACAGGTCAAAATTATAGATTTTTCTTTTATACCAAAAATCATTATAGGATATTAAGTAAAGATCATGTTCCATGAAGATATTTTGTAAATTTCCTACCGTAAATATATCAAAACTTAATTTTTGACTAGTAATATGCATTGCTTAGAACTTCATTTGGACGACTTTAAAGGCGATTTTCTCAACATTTTGATTTATTTTGCACCATCAGATTCCAGATTTTCAAATAGTTGTATCTCAGCCAAATATTGTCCTATCCTAACAACATCAATGGAAAGCTTATTTATTCAGCTTTCAGATTATGTAAAAATCTCAATTAAAAAAAAACTTTATGACTGGTTTTGTGGTCCAGGGTCACAAATGTTACGATCGTGTGCATTATTTAGATTTTCTAATTAACAGCAATCAAATTTAATACAGTTAGTTAAAAAAAAACATTTTAAATAAATAAATAAAAACTTTTTTTGAAAAAGGTACATTTTTATTTAATGTTCTGTTTTATAGTGCAAATTAACTTGCTTTTTGACCTTTTTTTTTTTGCATTATTTGGGGCATTAATATGAAACGTTAATATTAATATTCGACATCGTGTGTGCATCTGTTGGACTTGTGAAAGTGACAAAAAAGGTCAAATAAGCTAAGGCGTCAACCTAAAACCTTTTCGTTCAGTATGTCAAATTCTGTATATTTATTATGGAACTGTTTAGTAGCTTATAACCGAAATGAAAATCTTGACGATGATGATTTGTAAGGCTGACGTCGGCGTCCATAGATCCCTGTCTATCCCTTATTTCCTAACCAATTAACCAAACCAAACCTTGGCGCCTTGGGTAACGCCGTGTAAATGTATTCTGACCACCCACTCAGCCGATAACCCCATTATCCGGCTAGTCCGGCTCTTCTTCTCACCCTTGTTTTGTCTCTTTTTAAGTCACTCACCGTCCGCCTTTTTTCTATCTCATGACAGAGGGGTATTTGGGGGCGCGACTGCTGTTTTCAGTTGTTTTTTCCCTGATGGACAGCGTTCGTAATAATTCGGCGCTTTCAAGTCGGAACCCCGCTTTCGTGTTTCGGATTCCGAGACGCCCCTCTGGTTATGAGCCGAGTGTCAGTCATACAAGAGTGTCAAAGCGTGAGACGTTCAACACAATCACAGAGCCAATCAATTAACTGCCGCGAGACCACACACACACACACACACA
>NW_015505586.1:26001-52501 GCF_001515645.1 Sinocyclocheilus grahami | reverse complement strand
CACACACACACACGTATAACCATAGGAAGTACGTGACCGCGTCACAGATAAAACGCGTCAAACGGCTTCTAGTCACCTGTTTCTAGACTATCATATTGTAAAGTTTGTGGTCTGATCTGTTGTGTTTTAGTTGAAAATTGTGTTTGAATGAGTTAGAGTTAAGAAAAACAAGTTAGGCTATAGGTTTGATGAGTAAGGCAAATTTGTTGCATCAGTTATGACATAAAGGTGTCATTGATAGGAAAAAACGTTTTCTAAGAGAGAAAAAAAGGTATTCCTAACATTAGTAAAAATATTAGAAACTCAAATTGTTTTGGGGAATATATAAATATTAATAATTTAAATAGCCTATTTATAGAGAGTCAGCAAGAAAAAACAAAAAGAAAAAAAACCGAAAGTTAAGATTAATTATTAAATATCAGTTATTATAAATGATATATTACAAGTAGCCTAAACTGAATAAAATATTTTCTCAAATAGGGACATACCTCGCCGGAGTAATATGACATCCATTGATCGCTTCTCTCCCGTTTCACTTCCTCAATCATGTCTTCTGTTACTCAACTAAATAATTATTTAGCTAATAATGCAAAATGACAGAGTGAATGAATTAGGTAAAACGCTATTTAAATATCAACGAGTATCACAGAGCATCCTAACACAGTGTGTAAGTCAGGACAGTTTGAAGTGTGCTCCTCACAGACTGAGTCCCATATATGAGCCAGAGCTGATCTCCCGCCCTCTGACCAGTGTCCTGCCCACCTCCTGCCCTCTGAACACTACTCCACTGCTGTGTTCACTTTACTGAGCGATTACACGCCTTCAATAAAAAGATCACCTCACATTTTATTCTCACAAAATGGGCAGTTACAGGCCTAGCCCAAACATCGTTCAACCTGTGTTCAAACGACTTTAAGTAAACAAGGTAACACTATAACACAACAATGGTCTCTTGATAATGTGAAATTACAATGTTTCTTTCTCGCATAAATCTTTCTTCATCATTGATACCTTGATAAAGACTAATATGTGGAATTATATGTGGAAACAGAATAATCAGCAGCAAAAAGTATAGGCCTAGATACACATATATTATCAAATGAATAAGACTTGTTTTTATGCTTAATACAAATACTCAAATACATCTATTAATGTGATAATGTGACAAAATGATCACACCTAATATGTTTCTACGATTAAAAAATAATTGTTAAGAGGTCAATAATGTTAAAATCTATTTCTGACACTGATACTACTATAAAGACCCTTAGAAATATATTCATGTGCATCTCTTTTTTCATTTTTTTTTTCAGTCTGTAAGGTTGGCATTGTGTCTCATTCAGTGGTCACAGCTCACCCCCCTCCCCTTCTCTCACTCCACATCTCGGTGCTCTCCATTGTGGGAGACAGCTGTTTGGCGGATTGGGGGTGTTGGGTGTCATCTTTATTGATGGAAAGCAAACATTTACTCTGTGTGCCATTTAAAAGCACCACCCTCATCTGCCTGCCAGTTGAGCTCAGCCAATCAGAGGCCTCAAGAAACACTCCTGCTCTAATAAAACAGACTTTGTGAGTTGTGTATTCATATTGACAAAGGAGAGACCAAAATATTCATACCATACTTAAAACTTCCACAAATGGAGCACAGTTTTGAAAAAACTAAAATAACAAACACTCTGGGATTCCTCACATTTCCAGCTGTGCCATCATCCCCATGTGGAGGAAATGTTTATCTAGTGCTAAGTGCCTCCTGCATTAGATGAAACGCCCTTAAAAACAAGGCAATTAATTACATCCTATTCAGACCTATACCCAAGGTGTGAGAAATGCCAGGAACTTACTGATTAAATCACCAGTTGGGCATTAACACGGTCATATCTTAAGACTCTTTCTTAAATAAAGCTTTCTTGAAGATGAAATGAAGTTTGAGGCTAATGCATCAAGTAAGCATTGCAATGTTCTCTACTTTGATATGTGTTGATGACAAAAATATCAAAGGAATAAAAAAACCCCCATGGTTATTTATTTAAAAGCAAACAATAAAGATGCTTGATTGTGATAATCTAGAGCTCAAATCTAGATTAAAATACTGGTGCAATTCAACGATTTATGTGAAATGCAAAATAATTGAAGTTAAATGCAAATAAATAAATTAAATAAGCCAGTTTTCGTTATATCTTTTTTATTTCATGGAAATACAACATCATTATAATTCCTGTTCAGAACCATTTGTTGTACATTGTACTATTTTCTCCTTTTTTGTATTTCAAAACATGATCACTTGTACAACAATATGAACAAAAATCTCATGTCACAAATAGATCCATGATGACAATAAATTACACCTGTCATGCTTTGAGTTTTTAAAACGGCACTTCCTTAAAGTCAAAACATTTTGTTCCATCATCGTTCACATATTAACCCTTCCGAGAGCAAGAAAAATCAACTTTTATGCATAAATAGATTACTGGAAAATACCCATTTAATTCAACAGTTATTTAAAAACAGATTTAAATCAATCTGAAAACTCCTGGAAAAGAGGGAAATAACAGAATACGATGAGCATTCATGTGGTTACATTTACAACAGCCACATAAATTACAAAACTGAACAGAACGCTTGCCAATCTGTCTAACACTGCTGAAGCAAAGGGCCTGTGAGGGTAAATACTGAAATATTTCTGGAAGTTTTAGTAACCTTGATATTGAACAGTGGATGTCCAATGTTCCCATTTTTGTCTGTTATTGGTCAAGGTAATGCAGTATTACTACTGCAGTCTGTAACAATAAGAGGTGATTAAAGAGATGTCATCACAGTACAAATCCAGTTATTAGTACTTCAGAACCGCTTCACTAGTTAACACATGGTTATCGTGTATAAAATAGCCCAAATTAACAGTCCAAAGACTGAGATTAAACTGACAGAAAAGATAAGTGAGGTTACTTTTCAATAGTTGAGGCAAATACTGATACCAGTTAAGTACCAATAAAATTAGAACAAGTACTACACGCAATTCTTGACAGCATCAAACCGCAGCATTCACAATGATGGATGTTACAAATGCAAATATTTGTAAACCAGTGCTGTAATACAATAAAGAGAACAGAATGCTGTAAACAATTCTGGCCACTAAAGAAAGGGGGGAAATTATTAGGGATATTTGTATCCATAGTTGTACTCTTGCTTCTTGGGTTTGTATATTACAGTACAAAACATATTAGGATTTATGGAATTTGTGAGGTACATGCAAATACTATTATAAATGAAATCTGTATGGGCATGATGTTAAAAAAGAAAAACAAAACAAAACTGACATTAATCATGTTTTCTCTTAATAGATATTTATAATCAAAAGTCTTTTATATTTACTTTTTTTTTTTACTAGAACTTAACATTTGTTAAAACTTCCTCTGGTGACTTGGAGATATTTTCGGCAGTCCTAAATCTCTCAAAGTGGTTCACTTCAAATCTCATTCAGAACGGATAGTGAGTGTTGATATTCATAAGGGTTAGATAACAGCTGGGGCAGACTGAGAAATCTATTGTGTTTTTTAACCATGTGGCGAGACTAGAGGTTCGTCTCTTGTTTAAATAAAGCCGAGGCAATCTTGAAAGCTCTAAGGCCCTATACACTACGTCTGAGACCAGTGTCACACCAGAGGAAGAATAGGATAGCTGGAAGTCAAATAAAGTTTGTTTAACATGTGGTGGCCAGAGACTGATGTATAGGAGGCTGGAAACAGCGAACATGCTCCACAGTAGAACTGTCTGTCTCCACAGCCTTCATGTACTTGTTGAGGATGGCGAAGATCTCGTTGTTGAGAATCTGATACTTTCTGATGCGGTCTGCCATCTTCTTTAGGGGCTGAAAGTTACACGACAAAACATTTAACACAGAAGCCCATATTTACAAGTTGGAACATTTACACTACCTTTCAAAAGTTTGGGGTCTGTGTGATTTTATGATTTTGAAAGATGTCTCTTATGCTCACCAAGGTTGCATTTATTTGATCACAATACAGTAAAAACCGTAATACTGTGAAATATTATTACAATTTAAAATAACAGTTTTATTATTTTAATATTTTTTAAAATGTTATTTATTCCTATGATGGCAAAGGTGAATTTTCAGCAGCCTTCAGTGTCACACGATCCTTCAGAAAACATTTTAATATGCTGATTTGCTGCTCAAGACATTTGTGCTGCTTAATAATTTTGTAAAAACCATGATTTTTTTCAGTACTGTTTGATGAATAAAAAGCAGAAACAGACATTTTGTAACATTAGAAATGCATTTACTGCCACTTTTGATCAGTTAAATGCATCTTTACTGAATAAAACTAATGAATTTCTAAATGAATGAACATTAGTGTATATTGCATTGCTGACTGCTAAGAGCTTCCTGCAATGATTTATGCAATTTTTTTAAGTTTAAGTCTATGAAATCATAAACGTACCACATTTTTAATGATCTCATCTTTGCCGTCCTGCCTCTGGACCTTCAGCAAATGGTAGCAGAAGTCGAAGAGGTCAAAACGACGCTGTTGTCCTAATAGCACAATAATGGCACATCCAGCCCAGTTCAGACCATCACCGAAGCACTGCCTAAACACAAAACCCCCCAAAACATTTCAGTTATATGATGCAAGCTCGCTTACTATTAAAAACAGCCATGCTGAATGCATATGCATACTCTGCAGTGAACTCGTGCGTGCCCACAGGGATGCAGTACACAAACTGCATGGCGCTCCAGAGGCGGTGGAACTCCATGCACTCATCCACATGCATGACACCATTGGTGGGGGGAGGGCCTCGCCACACACTGTCCTGCAGGAAGCTGCGAATGCGTGTCAGGATGACTTCAAACATGGACAGACCACAGCACAGACGCTCCTTCGTCAGCAGGTCTCCTTCTCGTGCTATTGCAATTTGCTAAAAAGATGATTAAAAAACAAAACATTTGGTTAAAAGGGAGACCAAATAGATGCATAAACTTATATTACCAATTCAAAAGTTTGGGGTCAGTAAGACTTTTTTTCTTTTTTTCTTATTCTATTCAGCAAAAAGGCATTTAACTGATCAAATGTGACAGTAAAGACATTTACAATGTTACAAAACATTTCTATTTAAAAAATGAATGCGCTAGTGTTAAATATGTTCTGCTACTGACAATTGAGAAGAGCAACTTGGTTCTGATCTTTGAGTGCCTCACCTGTGGGGTCCCAAGTCTCTCAATGAGGGGCACCAGGTGAAGAGGAGCGTACTTTGCCTCCAGCCTCTTCATCCTCACCTCAAGTCGCTCCCCCTCTGTAAAATTAATCATTAAAGGAAGATTTCAGCAGGTATAAAATTATATATATGTATGTATATATAAGATCTCTTAATCAGAAAGCACCGAAGAGGAACATGATCTTGTAGTTTCTGAATGTAATTTTTCACCTTTGATGTAGACCCTTGGGAGGATGTTCTGGAATGGTGCAGCATGAAGTAAGTCACAAACTTCTTCCTGTGACTGAGTTCAAACAAACACCACAAAAACATGATGAGGAATGAATGAAAAACACTTCATCATCACACTGTTAAATGAAATCTGAATCAAGCTTTACATAGCACAAACATCACACACATCAGTGTGAAAATGGGTTAGTCGTAATATGTATGAAAATGTAACATTTTGGTCCTAAATATGATGATACTTAAGTAGAATTGATGTTGACTGAGAAGCTCGGTCTGAATACCGGTAACTGATTATACAAAATATAGTACTGATAAAAGGATCTCATCCAATAATTTGATCATAAATAGCACTTCCAAACAGTTCAAAACAACCTGCAGTGAACAGCGTTCCTATTATCAGTCATAGTCTCATATTTATATTTATATTAAAAACATAAAATTTTCTATAAATAATTAATGGCATATTTATAAATATATACATATAATATGCATATTTCTGTGAGAACTTTGATAGTTTTTTGCAATAAAAGGTTTATATATATATATATGTGTGTGTGATAAAGATATGTTGGTTAAAGGGTGGCATATTTTTTATTTTATTAATTTAACACTATTTTTTGAAGTCGGCCTGTGCATGTATGCAGATTGTCCTTGGTTGTTGCGACATGCCCCATTTTTTCCGTCAGTATTTTATGCCTTGAGAAACATTTAAGATGTTAACTTAAAAAAAAAAAAAAAAAGTCTTGAGATTTGTGTGTTCTACGTTTCAGTCTGTTGTACTCCATCTAGATGTTTCTGAACACAAAAATAGGTCATGCGGATGCCCAATACACCAAATGTAGACAACAAAATGTAGTTTTGCACATCCCTAACTATTAATATGCATTTTATTAAATCTCTACATCAATATTTACTAATATAAACCCAGAAAGATAAAAAATATGTGATAAATAAATTATTATTGTGGCAGGTGGTGTAAACCCTAAATGCAATGTGAAAGTATAAAGGTCTTATGGCAATGACCTTCAAATCAATGAGCTACACAAATTTGAGCAAAAATCACTTCATTCACAATAATAAAACAAGCACCGAACAACACCCAAACAAGAAGAGAGAGACGACCAGAAGAGCATCCTGACAGAAACAATGTTAATGAGAGATCAGCGTGCAATGATCATCCGACACATTCACTATGCTTCAGAGAGAGAGACCCAAACAGAAACACAAGAGTTACAGTCAGAAGAAGAGAAATGTATGGAAGCAGATGTGGACCAGCACGGGACGTCACAGGCAGCCAGAGAGGAGTCGTGACTGCCATGAAAGCAAGGAAGACTTCCTTTGGAGGAAATGATCCTAAACAAGCCACTTAATATGAACCCAGTGGGAGTGTGCAGAGTCCAAACGTCATGACAGTGCCAGATGTTCACAGCTCCGTATTACATTTCGGGTTTTATTCTCTCATCTCGGTGACACTAGCGTCCTTGAATCCATGGCAGAACACGGCACAAAAGTGACTAAAGAAAAAGTATAAAAACCAGGAAGAGTGTGCGTTCAGTCAATTTGTGGTTCGGTTACATGAATGAGGCCTAATTCCTTACCACCTGTAGTTGTTGCCAGCGTGTAATGAGAAATAAAGTTGCTTTTTAGTGGCAGATGGCAGCAGTGTCCTCCACCCACACAATTGTTAACATACACACAGTAATTCATTAATATTCACATCCAGAAACGCACACACACTGGCATACACATCAGCGTACAACACACACTTTCTACAAATTCAAATCTGCCTCTTTATGCAGCTGATTAGTAAAGCCAGGCTGAGTCACGTCAAGGATTGGGCCTTGAATTTTGGTGCACCAATCGGATGCTTTCATTACAAAAAATATTTGCATAAAGCAAATCATAAATATTCGGAAGAAAACAAGGCATTTTATGAAAGATCAGACCTGCCAACCTTGGCAAAGTATTTTGAAAACCACAATAGTGCAAAGCTTACTTCATATTCTTTCACACCCTTTTGGCACTTATTTCCCCATATACACCACCATATCATGAAGAAAACAATCCAATAATATATAGTTGAGAGAGGGATAACCCCTTGAGAAAGCAATATTTTTGAATACCAGCCTTAAAATATGGATTTACAGTCAATTTTAGCATAAGGCTATAACGAAAAAAAAAAAAAAGTCTCTCTACTTTAGTTGCCTCATTGAACACAAAGGCGGCATTCGATTTTTCAGTAGTTTGGAGTCGCAAATCTTATAATTGTACTTCGAGGTCAAAATGCACAAAATGTGTACAGGTTGGCAGGTCTGAAAGACTAAATCTAAAATAGAAATCAGCTTTGAAATGACGTTTTAGACCAACTAATTAGGAGTAAAGTGATAAACGATCAACTGTGCAATTACACTACTTCATGCAAAAAGGACGAGTAAGCCAGAGAGGGTCTCACCAGAGCTTGCTCGATGAGCAGACAGAAGAGAATGGCGTTGCCCACCTCCCTCAGACTCTGAAACACATCTGTCTTGAGCTCAGCGTACTCAATTATGTCCTTCAGCTGATGGTGGAAGAACTCCAGGATGCCTGACAAAAGTTCCACATTACATAACAACAAAAACACTCCAGGCTAGGATCTGACATTCATATGCTACAGTTACGGTCTTCTTAACATTAACAAGCTATAAAATATGTTTTACAAATTAATTTGTTGTACTAAATTAACAGCTCTAATATAATTACATTTACATTCAAGCATTTAGCAGACACTTTTATCAAAAGAGGCTTACAGTGCACAATTTTATATTGTTATTTTAAAATCTTTTGTTTTTATCCTATTCTTTGTATTTATTCTATTTACACTCTGATGGAAGCATTTAAGATATGCTGCTGCATGAATGGGCATACATAAATTAGGGGTGTCGAAATTAAGCGTTTCTACGATGCATCGCGATGCAGACGAGGGCGATTCGGTATCGGTTCAGTAATAGACCATAACCGATTATAACGTCATTTGTCACGGTAGCATACATTAGGCGCGTTCGGCTTGAAGCGCCGCTGCGCAGAATGATCAGTGTATGACATCAAGTAGAATTTTAATTACTCGCACTAGCGTCTCGCCTCCCTTCGATTTGAAGCGGCGCTGCGCAGGATGAGTGCATGACATCAACCGCGAGAGCGATTTGAAAGCATAAGTATCCGTCTGGTCTCTCGCTCTCACGGTTGATGTCATACACACTCATCCTGCGCAGTGCCGCTTCAAATCGAACGCGCCTATTGGCGAAGGGAGGCGAGACGCGAGTAATTAAAAATGCTTCAACTACTTTAAAAGCCGACATCTGGGCACATTTCTGCTTTTATGAACAACCTGGTAAGCACGACCTGGAGAAGGTCACGCACAATAAAATATGCAGGGGGTAATACCACTAACTTGAGAAACCACGTCAGGTAGGCTACAGTTCATATATCTGACTGCTTGTATTTATTGACAAAATTGTATACATGTGAAATAAAATTGAGGATATTTGCATCATGATTTCGAATTGAACCGAATCGATGACACGATAATCGTAATCGAACCGAACCGTGAGAACAGTGTAGGTTCACACCCCTAACATAAACACATAAATCCCGTAGTAGATCTAGACAGGTGGAGTTAGGGGAGGTAGAGGGACTGATGGTACAATACTGCACCAGAATATAGTATAACATAATAGCTTATACATTTGGTCTCTGTACTCATTATTAGACTATGACACAACTGGAGTGTTATTAGTTCTGCTCTCACCTGGTGATCCGTACTCATGACGAGGGAGACGGCAGATCTTAGGCATCACCTCTATGAGGGTCTTCACATACTGCAGGATGGTGCCTTGCAACTGGAAAACACAGGACAAATTAAAAAAGGAAATGTTCAAAAAAATAATGAGGAGTGCATGAAAGAGAAACTACATGTACACTAAACGGAGAGAGAAAATACCAAGCTCTTGACAATCTTGAGCAGCTCCTCCATCACCACAGCGATGCCCTGGTAACCAAGAAGACGGCAGATTGTTTTGAAGTGCGGAGGACCCACAAAGTTCCTGTAGGAACTGTAGATGTGGGAGTAGGCGATGTTCAGAGGCTGAAAAACAGAGCGAGATGTTTAAAAATAGACATCGATGTTCCCTAGTACACTTGTGTGTATGTAACACATTTAAGTCTTTGGTTCAGTATCACAAGCTAATCATGCTGCTTACAGACCTTGGAGCCATACAAGTAGTAAGGCTGGACATTGGCAGGTTTGTCCCTCTGAGGCTCCTGGGTAAAGGGAATGGCTGTCCGCACAAACCTGTTCCGTGAGATTGAACACTTTTGTCAACATTGTCATCTACAGTATATTGAACCACATTAGTACGGATTTGTATCTACAACTTATATTCACCAACCTGTTGGTGGAGCCATTGTAACAGTAGTTTGGTAAGAAGTCAAAGTTGAGTTCCCAGAAGACATGCAGCGTGATGCGGCCGTATGGAGCAGACACGTTGTGGTTGGCCTCACGGAACATGGCGTCAAAACTGTCCAGGGTCATGTGCTTAGAGAGCAGGCGATGAGTCAACCTGTTGATTTCCATCAGCCATTCAAGCTCCTGAAATTCACGAAATTTCAGTTTGGTGAATATTCCAAAGTTCTTAGTCAGAGCCTTTGATTTCCTAAATCAAGACGCCAGATGTCCAAATGGGAAAGAAAATTGTCCACATTTGTAATACCAAAGAATACTGATTGTGATGAAAACAAATACCAAAACAGTCTAAAAGCATGAGTTTCTCACCACTATGGAGGTGAGGTCCTCGCTCTCAAAGCGGCTGATGGCCTGATCCAGAGATTTGTACATGGCTGCTGAGATCCTCTGGGTTATCAATCTGTTCAGGTCAATGGAGCGACCCAGCAGCTAAAAAATAAAGCACAAATATGTTGTTATATTTATCCTTTACAGAGTATCCTGAATGATAGTACGTTTGCTCATCATTAAAACAGAGTTGCCCATTCTTATTGGTAATCGGTATAATGTCACACCTGCACATGTCTCTGTTTGAGCAGTGTTTCGTAGCGGTTTGAAGGCGGGTATGGAATGATCACACCGTAGTTCTTACACTCCGCACGGAAGCGTTTGTCTAGGAGGACACTGTGAAGAAGAGAAAGAAACATGATCTATAGCAGTATAATTTATTTGATTTGACCTCTGAAATTGAACTTGAGAAACATTCAAGATGAGACAGGGATATTGTTACCTTCCAGCCATTGCTTTGTAGTAGGCAAATATCTGGTCAGCTAATTTGTACACAAATTGATCGAAACACAGGTTGACCTATAATGAAAAAGAGATTGCTTCAGTTTTTATTAAAACATTTTTGAATGGAAGACAATAATAAACAAGTCTGTGACACTCTACCTCGGCCTCTATCTCATCATAGAGGAATTGCTTCTTGAATTTGGTGAGGGCATAATAACCACTATCATTATAAAGGTCCAACGGATACAACACATATCTGAGGGAAAAAAAAGATTATTCTCAAAAATGCTATGATCTGACATGCTAGTGTTCATATACACTACCGCTAGAGTTGGTAAATTTTTTCTCTGTTTTTGAATGAGTCTCTTATGCCCATTAAGGTTGCAATGATTTGATAAAAAATACAGTAAAAACAGCAATTTTGTGTAACATTTATTACAATTTAAAATAACTGTTTTACATTTGAATATATTTTAAAATGTAATTTATTCCTGTGATGGCAAAGCTGCCACCAGTGTTGGGCAAGTTACTCTGAAAATGTAACCAAATTACTGATTATTGATTACTACTTTTAAAAGTAATCACGTTACTGTTCTGATTAGGGCTGTCAATTTTTTCGAATATTCATCGAATTTAAAATAAAAATCCACGTTTTTGCATTAAAATTTTAGGTGTGCGTTAAGGAGGCAGCCTTATCAGCGGCGCACGAGATGCGATGACGATGTAAGTGTCGTTGCATTATAATACTTTTGTTAGTCTATCCATTTGAAGCCACTAGATGCGGCGCTGCAGGGTTGTTCATTAAAAATATAGCGGAAAAAGAAAACATCAGGAGAAGATCTTGTTTACATCAAAACCAAAACCAAGCCGTTCACACAGAATGCATATTTCATGCATTTTCTAGAGGGACATCTATTACTGTTGCACTCGCGTCTCGCACAAAAGAGCCACATGTTTAGAAAGCCATGTAAAATTAATGCAAGTTTAACTTTGAAAAAAAACATATATCCAGACTTTATGGCAGGTTTTTCCCCATCCCACTGCATCTCATGTTTTTAAATGAAAAATGTACTGTGTGATTGGCTTTCTGCCCTTTGTTTTAAACTATGCATACATACATACATGATTCTGTTTTGTTTATAGTTGTTTAAGCAACTTAATTATTATTGGTTTATAAACATGATTTTAAACATTATGCACTTTTTTTTACCGCAGATAGTCATGTTATCTTATGCTTTGAATGATGCGCCCCCTTGTGGCCTCAGGAGAGAAGCCAAAAGCTTTTCTTCACCCTAACTGAAATTATGCATTTTAAATTAAAATGTAATTCGAATTTTGATCATATTTGTCTCTTCCTTATAAGCGCCCTGTGTTTTCTGTTCTGGGCTCGTTCTGCTCTGCACTTGAGTCCAGAACAGAAAACACAGGGAGCTTATAAGGAAGAGGCAATCAGGTAAACAGCTGGGACAAATTAATCAATGAATAAGGTAATGAGAGAACAGGTGAGTGGAGTGAAGGTAAAGGAGTCCGGGAGGATGGGAAATGGCGACCTCTGGTGGTGAGAGGGAGAAACACCAGACCCAGACCCCTGACAATATTTAAGTACAAAATTCGATTTGAGTTTTTCAGCCATTTTGACAGCCCTAGTTCTGATTACTTTATTTCAAAAGTAATTAGTTGCATTAATAGTTACGTTACTTTTTTCTCCATGAAATTGATGAAATTCCAGCATACACACTCCCAATAAATATTTGTTACTAAAGCATCAACATTCACAGAACACTGTTATTTTTAACTAAAGCAAGCGGCTGCTGCGTGCATGGTTTGGTATTGCAGAATGCCAGCAAAGAGCGCTGCATTTATAATCTCTAAAAGACATCAGTTCATTGCAATCTCACAAATCTCTGTTATAACACAATAACTATATGCATAATGAATCTTTCATAAGGTCTACAATTTGTGTGTTATAATGAGAGGATTCATGAGCACGCAAATTTCAGCACTGCATTGCTCAACGCTGCAAACACGTGTTATAGCCTAAATAGAAAGTCTGTATACGCTTGCACCTGTTAATCGTTTATATTTATATTAGTTCATGTTGCTTTTGTGCAATAGATGAATAACAATTTATTTGTTTCAGATATTTTATGTTTAGATATTTCTATTTTGTGGGAGTCCCGTGAATCATTTTATTCCCCTGTATCCCACGCACACACACGAGTGTCTACCCGCCCGCACCAGCACTCACCCATCTTGTCCCGTGCTGCACTCTGTTGCGTCGGGTCTCGCGGGAGCAGGTCTCTAATCCACTGGCACTTGACTCAACAGTGCGTGTGCTACAATCTTTTTACAATCTCTAGATTATAAATCACTGCATTCTGTCAGCAATGTAACGCGGCAGTAACGTATAGAGACCTCGGCTTGTAACTATACTCTAATTACTATTTTGAAAATTATAACGCGTTAAATTACTCCGTTACTAAAAAAGTAATTAAATTACAGTAACGCGTTACTAAGTAATATATTACTGCCCAACACTGGCTGCCACATGATCCTTCAGAAATCATTCTAATGCTGATTTGGTGCTCAAGAAACATTTCTTGTTATTATCAATGTTGCAATCGGTTGTGCCGCGTAATATTTTTACGGAGACTGATGCATTTTTTTTCTTTGATAAATAGAAAGTTCAAAGGGAACAGCATTTATTTGAAATGGAAATCTTTTGTAACAGAAATTAAACGTCTTCACTGTTACCTTTGATCATTTTAACACATCCCTAACACAGAATAAATATAAGACTGACTCCAAACTTCTGAATGCTAGTGTAGCTTAATAACCAGTATAAACTGTGTGTATGTGACACATACTCCATCATGGAGGGCTCTTTGGTCTCCAGAATGTGGTCGGTGAGGATCCAGGGCATGGACATCTCAATGGGGAACTGGATGCGACGGCCCATGGTGAGCTCCAGAAAGAACTCTCGGAACCACAGTTGGGACAGATCACAACACTGCTGCAGGGCCTCTAACAGCCAGTCATGAGAGAATGAGAACATCATGAAAGGAATGCAACATTTCTCAGTCTATATTGACACATAAAGATGATACGGTTGCAATATAGAAAACTGTTGCTGTTGTCTCACCACTAAAGTTCAGGAGATGGGTGAAGAAGAAAGACTGCTTGTGGAAGTCCTCTATGGCCTGAACGATGGGGCCATCCAGACTGCTGCGAAGAGTCTTTTTAGAGCCACTTTTATCAGCGATGAGAGACTCCAGCATGGTGCGCACCATGTAGAGCTACAGGACAGGGAGGAACACATATTACTCAGAAACAATCTTTATAAACAGCACTAAATATCATCTATGTTGCAAACCCAATTTAACTGACCTGTGTGCTCGAGGGGCCAACAGCGCGACGAGGAACTTTGATGTCAAATCCTCCTTTGGGGTCCTTCTCTCCCCTCAGACAGGGGTCATTAGGAGGTTCTCTTCCTGCTTCCCAATCACAGATGGTTTTACGAATTGCCTGAAGTACACTATATGGAAGCAAGGAGATAAGTAATGCCCAAAAAAGTATGTATTTTTTATGTGGTGTACATCTTACCTGATGAGGACGTTCTTCTTCTTGCGCACAGCCTGTCTGAGTGGCTCTCTCAGGGTCACTTGTGCAAAGTCCTGCAGGGCGGAGTAGATTGTGTTCCTGATGGCCTGGTTGAACACGCTCTCCATCCGGCCCATCAGAACCTGAAGACCCTTGATCATAGCAATGACCTCCACCAAAGCAAACTTCTCCTCGCTGGTATAGTTGTAGCGTGTGGCGCGTTCATACTCCTCAGCTGTGCCCGGACAGTCCTTGTTGCAGAACTTATCAGTCGGGTGGACTAGTTTCCAAGAGTACTAGAGGAACAGAAGACAAATGTGAGATAGATGGAGAACTGGAATGCTTAAAACTGCTTAAATGATCCCAAACGTACCACTTCCATGACATGAGTGCTCCACTTGGACAGAAGCTGCAGTCCTCTGAGCGCCAGGTCAAAAAGCTCCTTGTATTCCTCATCAGACTTCTGACTGTCCAGCCCTGATCCAGTCACCACCTCACTGTTACTGTAGCGCGCCAGCTCAGAGATGAAGCGGATGTGGTCGTCTCTGATCTGCACCATCTGCTCGCACAAGTTATACTGCGGACTGATGCTGCTCTGAGTGCAGGTCCACCTGAGAGAGAGAGAGGGAGGAAAAAAGACACTACTAAAAAGATGTACACTTTTAGAAAGAAGTCACTAATGATTAAAAATACAGTAAAAACAGTAACATTGTGGAATATTATTACAATGTAAAACAACCGTTTTCTATATTTTAAAATGTAATTATTCCTATAAAGTAGAAACTGAATTTTCAGCAGCATTACTCCAGTCTTCAGTGTGAGATGATCCTTCAGAAATCATTCTAAAATGCTGATTTGCTGCCCAAGAAACACTTCTATTATTTCAACATTTATTATCAATGTTCAAAACAGCTGTGCTGCCTAATTTTCTTGTGGAAACTGTGACAATTTTTTAGGATTCTTTGATGAATAGAAAGTTCAAAAGAACAGCATTTATTTGAAACCAAAATCTTTTTATGAAAACATTATAAATGTCTTTACTGTCACTCTTGATACTGAATAAAAGTATCAATATATATATAAAAAAAATTTAAATTTTTAAAAATTAAAAAAATTTAAACTGAGCCAAAACTTCTGAATATTTCATTAACCAGTCAGGTAATGCTAACAAGAGAACTAGTATCAGATGAAAAACAATGCACTTGTGGTTACAAGATCATGTCATTCATTATGTGCTTTTTATCTTAAGTAGTCAATCACTCACTTGGACTTGTTCTCTTCATAGTGAGCACTTGTTTCTATGTATCGTGACAGCTCGATCTGCATGTCTCCAAACAGGGGCACAACCTGAAGCTGTGACGGCAACCAAAACAAATGTTACACTCAGAGGATTTTGACAAACAACAGTCAATTTTCAAGAGAACCAGAACGTTTGCCTTCACCTTAAAGAACTTATCGATTTTGCTAAGGTTTATCCTTTTCTTTGCATCCAGCTTGTAGATGTTGCTGACATTTCCATCCATCAAATATAGGCCAAAACCCATGACCTGAAACACAGAGCCATGCCTTCATTTGTAAAGAACTTTAAGCCAAGTCTAAAAAGCTTCAGCAGGAATGGATGCGCTCACCTTTAGCAGCATGTGTTTCTCACTGGGGGTCAGGTACATCTTGTTCTCGTAGTAATCCACACAGATGTTGACAATATCAGCCAGCAGCTCCTCATAACCTGGGATCACCTCCAGCTGCTGGTGCAGACACTGGACAAACATCACATAAAACATGACACACTGCACGCAAATGTCCAAATGAATAGTGAACAGAGAAGCTTTGGGGGAAGACAAGACCATTCATGAAAAATCACTTGTTCCTCACACGAGCCTAACATATAGTTACAGAATCTGTATGGACCACTTTTATGGTTCCTTTTTGGTGTTTTTAGTTCTTATTGCTTATTCATTTAACATAAATATGACCATATTTGAAGTTAAACGTACCTGTGTAATTCTGTTGTGATTAGCTAAAAACATAGAGAGGTTTTGGGACTCCTGGATGGACTGTGGGTCAGCCATCTTTCTCAGGAATTGAGCTGCTCTGTAAAGAAGAAACAGAAGAAATATGGAACCTTTTTAAATATTGCACATGTGTGTGTATGTATGTCACAGTGTTTTAATTACTTTTTCTTTTACATTTAAGCATGACCATTATACCTCTTGTAAGCAGAGTGGTCATTTTTAACACTGCACTTCATGTTCTTCAGTTCGTCCAGCACGGCAAACATGTTAATGAACTTTCCTAAAGTGAGGAGGTAGGCCTCGGACACAAAGTCCTTCCTGCGCTCAGCATGACATAGTCGCTTTACCTCGCTGCAGAAACGTTCAATGGCCTTTCGCTAGAAGGAGGGATATCAATGTTAAAGCCGAAAGCACAGCAAAAACTATGCTATACTACTTATTTAATAATACACTCCTTTATTTGAGAAGTTAATTATGTATATAAATATTAAGAAATTAAATGGAATACTGCCTTCAAGCATTTGTTATTTTTTTGTAAGTAAATAAAAATAAAGAGACAAGAAATAAATAACGAGCAATAAGTGTTGATGAATAATCATGCCATTTGAGGATTAATAAGTAATGAATAGGGGTCAAAGAGTTTTATTACTCTCTCACCTGGAAGTACATGAATTTCATGAGCTTGGTGACCTCAGGTTCCAGCACCTCCACAGTCTTCTCATAGATCTCCACTCGGTTTGGCTGCTCGTTGCACTTCACCTGATATGCACAAGAGGGCGTCATTAAACCAGCAGGATTATGAATAATAAGCCTTTTCTCTGCAGTGAGTGCAGGGCAATCATGTTGTTGAACTGGGTCCTTTCAATCATATCTTTTAGATAAGCAATCGAAAAAGGGTTCAGATTCTCTTCGGACAGACAGCATATCTTAAAAAACAAGACTTAGCACATAAGTCTTTTGAATGTTGGCAAAAAATTCAATAAATCTATGCATATGTTAATAGATGATACTCTAGCCCATTCTTATCGAGTTCCTCTTCTGCACCATGACACACCTGATAGTAAAATTGTATGTGGGCCAGTAGGCCAAATTGTGCATGCATTTGAGAATACACCTCACATCGGAGCACTGTTACTGCATTGGATGTCACGTGTGTGTCTGTGTGTGTACCTGAGGAATGGCTCTGGAGCAGCTCCTCCAGGTGTATAGCATGACGGCATACTCGTGCCCCTCCTCCAGCATTTCATTCTGAGAAGAAAAAACAGTTTGAAAAAGAGGAAAATGAACAACAACTTTACAGGAACCAGCCATATAACCTCCTACGAATTCTGTGTAAATGTGCGCTAAATAATTTTTCTGACCTCATGCTTAGAAACAACAATCCATCAGACACTTTTTTGCTGGAAGTGACCATTATTGCTACATAGTATAACTAGATCTGGGTTTCTTACAGGAATTATCAGCACTTGCAAGGCAGTTTATAGACAGAGGGAGAGACGCCAAATCTAGAATCACCAGGGGTCTCATTTATAAAATTCTCCATAGATTTCATCCTAAAAGTGTACGTAGGCACAAAAGCTAGATTTTGCGTACGCTCAAAAGTTTTCAGATTTATAAAACCATGCTTGTTATGTTTTAGAATAAATATATCAAAATATCCATAAAAAACTGTTTAAAATAGTTCTCAGAAAAATAATTTTGAATTGAGTTCTCTTTCATTTCCACTGGCCCAATATTTCAATTGTTTAAAAAAATCGAATTAAATTAAATTAATGCAGTTTTGCTGATAAGGTGAACATCTTTTATCTATTTTTAGTGGAAAAATATAGGCCTATATTTATTGCAGTGTACATACAATTATCTGACTCTGCGCGTCATTAACAAATTATTTTAAAAAGGAAACATGCAAATCTTACCATATTCTTCAAGTTGTATCCTTCAAATACAGTGGTATTTTTCATAATGTTGTGGAGATGCCTTCACACGACATCAACACCTCCGTGCAGCTGTGGTTGTACAGTAAGCTATTATCATTGGTCCTATTCAAACCGGACAATAGACCGTTCCACCGAATCCAGCAGTGTCCGCCACAATATCGAAGTAAGTGCGCATCATTGATCATTGTTCTCGCTAAAAATATTTTCTCATAACATGAGATGTGCACTTTATTTTAAAGATAAATTATTGTGCACCTATAGCACTCCTCGCTGTCATTAAAACATAAAATGCCACAGGAAAAGTAATCAAGTAATTATCTCCATTAATGCGAGTGGAATATTTAATGTAAATGCATATGATGAAATGAAAACAGTTTAAAATCATTGTTTACTTCATTACTTTTCTTTCTCCAGGAAAAAAAGTCTGTACGCATGGGTCAGAGTTTGCATGCAGGTGCGCAAATTTTCCCATCAAGTTTGTCTTTTATAAATCCCACCTTTTGCGTAGGAAGTGGCGTACGCCTATTTCAGGGCAGGTTTTGTGCGTACGCAGCGGTTATAAATGAGGCCCCAGAGCCCTTGCAGTCTAGACAGTTCCACTGATTAGAGTGGCAGCAATTCAGTTTTGTCATGTCGTGCTGCAAACATTTGATTGTAGACTGGGTATAAGAGTCCCTAATTATGCTCTACTTTCCATGAATAAAACATGTAACCTGGATTTCTGCCAATCACAATTCAGTAGCATTCAGCAAGCATTACAACGAAGGCTTTGCAAACTAAATATTTGCAAAACTAGTCAGTAGTTTGCCTAAACAACTAGTCAACAACAGTCTTGAGGAAGCTCTGAATGGTTATGCTTGTTAGAGCTTTACCTGATCATACAAGTTTGCATTTTTCAGAAACAGCTGGATTACATAAAAGAAAAACAGCTACAAAATATATTATAAATATTCTAGGTAATATTTAATACAATGTTTATAATTTAAATTATATACATATATTTATGTATAATAGGATTATTAATTAATTTGTCAAATTTAGCATATAGAAAGAAGCATGGAATTGTAATATGGTAATAAGTAATAAAAACGTGAAATAAAAATGCACACTTGGTAATTTAACTTATTTAAATAGTTTATTTTTATAATTCTTTTCTCAGACTTTTCCCCCAGACCCCCTTGTGGTCTTTGGTCGTCACTGAAAGCACTGGACTTGTCAACCTTACTAATTAATCATTTACAGAACATCTGAATAGAGTCTGTATGTTAAGTTGATTTAAATGTATAACTGTGAGACGAGACAAAGAACATAAATTATGAGGGTTTGATTTCAATAGGCCTACAATGTTCACCTTGCAAACACTGCATTTACTCCTAAATCCAAGTTTAGTGAGACCACATCATTCATCCAGCCACTTACGTATAGCATACAAAGTCCACATCTATGCTCTCATTAGAGATTTAGCAGAAGGTAGCTGAAGCAAACAGGACCTCCAGTCCTTGAGGACTTCTCTATTTCACTGAGTAATGTGCACTCCTGTTTGACAGTCCACGCACATCCACGAGCCACTGAGCTGTGAGAGGAAGAGGTGGAGTAGCTCCTTCAATACCATTTCTATCCAGCACAAACCCCCACAGAAACAAAACTGTACAAAACAAGCATAAACAAGGGTGTCTTTGTGAAAAGGTGTTTGTCCTGAGCTTTCTGCCTCACGCCTCTGCTAAAACAGAATTGAAACTGATGGGGTTTTGATATGGCACAAAATATCTTGCCCAGCATTCACATGCCTGGCCCTTAAATAGTCATTTACTGTTGCAAATCTGTTGATATGGTTTGAGATGTTCATTTCAGAAATGCACACATAGCAATCCATGTTTGGCATAATGAAAGCCAAGTTCAAATTTAGACTGACTTGACATACAATTTTACGTGCTCATGTGTCATAGTCAAAAATGATCTGGAATAGGAAAGTTTTTTGTAGTAAACTGTTTAATAGTTGATAAGTTGATTAATTAAATCCATAACTATTCCCCCATTCTTCCCAATTTCCCAGTCAAATACAAGTCTAAAAGTCACAAAACCTTAAAAAAAAAGTACTGTTGCAATACCATGACAGAACCAGAAAATAACTACTGGTACTGATTCTTTGTGATCTGTATCATTTATATACCATGGTATTTATTTGTTTTTTGCTTATCAAGGCTGCATTTATTTGATTAAAAATACAGTAAAAACAGTAATAATGTGAAATATTCTTATAATTTAAAAGAACTGTTTTTTATTTGAATGTATTTTAAAGTCTTCATTGTCACATGATCCTTCAGAATTCATTCTAATATGCTGATTTGGTGCTCAAAAAACATTTCTTATTATTACCGATGTTCACGACAGTTGTGCTGCATAATATTTTTGTGGATTCCTTTTTCAGGATTCTATAATTAATGGAATGTTCAGATAAACAGCGTTCATTTGAAATAGCAATAATTTGTAATATTATAAAATGTCACTTTTGATCAATTTATGCATTCTCACTGGATAAATGTATTCATTTATTCACAAAGACAAAAAAAATCTTATTAACCACAAACTGTTACTTCAAGGTGCTTCACAGAACACCATGACATTGCCAGTTTGCATGTTGGAAAAACATGGTTTTATTACAGTACCTAAAATATGGTAATGTTTTTTGTGTAAGTAAAAGCTTTGGGAAGGGAACTGCACTGCTCTGGGCTGATTTAAATTTTGTTGTAACAAAGAAAAGCCTACATCAGATAAACTGAATGACTGTTTCTGCTTCTCAGTGCCCTTCTGATAAAGATTTCAGAAAGAACCATAAAGAGCAGCTTTGTTATAATGCAACATCCTTTCGTTATTGCTGCTCTGGTCACATGACCAGCAATTCTAATGTGCTGTTTCACAAAGTCCTCCTTCTACTCACCATGCTGGAGTGCACAGTGGCCTGTTCAATGTAGCGGGCAATACCAGTGACAAACGCATTTCTGTCCTCGAAGTTGGTGTCAAAGTTTGCCTAGTAACAGACAGAAGGTCAGTCCAGTTATGTCCAAATTTACTGTGAACTCTACATCCAACAACAAATATATAAAAAAATGCATTTGTGTAAATGTACCTGGTACATGATGGATGACGGTGGGGGTTCGATGCATGGCTGCTGGTCTGGGAGGGGAAGCTCCTCCAGCAGGTCCACATTGGACAGCGCATCCTCCAGGGTCACGTGGGTTGTCATGGCGACACAGGTTCACTCACAAAACAGCCCAATCTGAAACAAACATAAGACAATGAGCTTCAACACCACCAGACAAGGATGCTGGACAAGGATACCACGTTTAAGTGAAACACAGTCTATGAAACACTGGCATTTGAAAAGAAAAAAAGTCATGACCTTGAAGAAATCTCTCTAGTTAAAGTCTTTCACTCGGTTTCACTGGAGGAATTCAATTAGTCTCCAAACACAAGCACTGATGTGGCTGCCAGCAAATTCCAAGAAAAAGAATAAATGAAACTTTGACATGTTATGCATGTTGTGCTAATTTTATTTCTTAAGAAACATGGATTTATTTAAAAGGTGATTATTAATTAGGGTTACAGATTCTGTCAATAAATTTAATTAATAGTTAAAATAATATAAAGCAGGGTGATATGAACCAAATCCTGATATGAGTTATTTTATTTCACAATAACGATATACTGTATAATCACCATATTTAAGGTTTAAAATTATAGATACCACTAAAATTTCATAATTCTCTACTGCAATTTAAACATCAGGTGTCTTAAAGGAGACCTATTATTCCCCCATTTACAATATGTAATATAAGTCTCAGGTGTCCCCAGAATGTGTCCGTTAAGTTTCAGCTCAAAATACCCCACAGATCATTTATTATATCATTTTGAAAATGCCTATTTTGAGTGGAAGCAAACAGGCTGGTTTCATCCATGAATCTTTCAATTAGGGATGCTCCGATCCGCCTTTTTCGCCTCAGATGCCGATTCCGATACCTAGGGTTCGGTATTGGCCGATACCGATCTGATATCAGTGAAGTTTTTTCCCCTCATTTAAATAAATGTAGAATTTATATATCTCTGTGTGTGGAAATGATCATCGTTCTTTCACAATCTACTAGATACGGACTACTTCATTATAAAGAAAAATTAAATAAACAATAAATATGAAAAAATATAGGCCTATGTATATTTATAATCTATGACAAAAATTTATCATAAACTAGGTTAGTGGATTATTCGGCAGCAAAAGTTATTCTAGAAAAATCAGTGCACAATAATTGTAGAAATCCAAACATTTAGTGAAAAAAAAATATTTTGTGGGGAACAAATAAAAGTGTTGCACTAAATATGGTCAAATGTTACACATTGCTATTTGTATTATTATAAAATCCATTCATTAAAAACATTCATGAATGTATTTATATATAACTATATACCGTATTGACTCGAATATAAGACTATGTTTTTTTCTTGGAAATACATCTGAAAAAACGCGGTCATCTTATATTCAGGGTCTAGACTTTGACATGTCAATAATATACCCACAACAATAGGTGGTCGCCAAATACGCATAAAACAAGTGTGCCATGAAATCGTCTCTAGGTTACGTATGTAACCATGGTTCCCCGAGGGAACGAGACATTGCGTCGAGTCGCTTTGGGAACGCCCCTGCGTGACCACGTTCTGAAGCATGTGTCAAATCAGTCCAATGGAGCAGCGAGACGTCACCAGCGGAGTGACGCAAGCACCAGAAAGCATAAAAGCGCATCCAGCAGAGCGCAAACCAGCTTCGATGAAGTAGCACCTGCAGGGATGCAGGGAGTATGGCAAAGAGACGCAGCGTCTCGTTCCCTCGGGGAACTATGGTTACATACGTAACCTAGAGACGTTCCCCTTCAGGAACTCGAGCTGCGTCGAGTCGCTTTGGGAACAAGAATACCCACTGCGCCATACTACCAAGTCCCTGCCTGTGTGTGTATATTGCGAGCACATCACGAAGAGAGAACTTGGGAACCTGGGGTAGATGCCAGGCCTAGGTTGTAAAAACGGACAAAAGTGTGTGGAGAGGACCAGCCCGCCGCAGCACAAATGTCTTGCAATGCCACACCCAAGTTGAAAGCCTTGGAGGCTGCCATACTCCTGGTTGAGCACGCTCTGACCCCCATAGGTGATGGGAGGCCAGAGGACTCGTAGACTAGTGAGATGGCCTCGACCACCCACCTACTCATAGTCTGCTTGGTCGGGAGGAAACGAGTGATAAGTGGGTGTCTTCCCAATGATTGACCACCCAGAAGGGCGTGGTAAGCAGCTAAGGCCGCCACGTATACCTTCAGAGTGGAGGGAGATAACCCTGCGGAGAATCGCTCCTGCAGAAACTCCAGAACTGTACCAATTGGGCAGTTAACTGGGTCCTGCAGTCGCTGTCCGCACCATGAAGCGAAAAGTTTCCACTTAAAGGCGTACTGTTTCCTAGTGGCGGGAGCTCTGGACTAAAGTAAAGTTTCAACAACCTCAGTTGAGAGACCAGATGCTAGGAGCTGTGCCCCCTCAGGGGCCATGCCCACAGCTTCCATAACTCCGGGCGGGGGTGAAGAATGGCGCCCCCCCGCCTGAGAGAGGAGGTCCCTCCTGATCGGAATCTCCAGCGGAGAGCCGTCGAGGAGGGACACCAAGTCCGAGAACCATACTCGGGCCGGCCAGAACGGGGCTACTAGCAACAGACGGACCCCATCCCGGCGTATTCTCGCCAGAACTCCCAGGAGCACAGCGATCGGGGGAAAAGCGTACAGAAGAAGCCTCGGCCATGTCTGCACTATGGCATCCAGCCCCAGTGGAGCTGGATGCGTGAGGGAGAACCAGAGCGGACAGTGTGTCGTTTCCTGCAACGCAAATAGATCCACTTCCGCGTGGCCAAATTCCCTCCAAATGAGCTCCACCACCTCGGGATCTGGCCCACAGAAGGATCTGGCGCGGCAGCTTGTACAAGGGGCGCGAATGCAGACCCCCCTGCCGATTGATGTAGGAGACCACCGATGTGTTGTCTGTGCGGACAAGCACATGATGCCCCCTTAGGTCTGGAAGGAAGTGTGTCAGAGCTCGAAACACGGCCAGCATTTCCCAGCAGTTGATGTGCCAAAAGAGATGATGGCCTTCCCACAGACCCTGGGCAGAGCGGCCACTCATGACCACTCCCCAGCCCGTGAGAGAGGCATCCGTCATTAGCGTTACGCGACGACAAGGAGCCCCTAACGTCGGCCCTTGAACCAGAAACCAACGTTTCTTCCACATGTCTAAGGCACGTAAGCATTGGCGCGTGACCTTGATCATGCAAAGCGGATTCCCCCTCGGGGAAAAACCCTTTGGTTCTGAGCCACCACTGCAAGGGTCTCATGTACAGCAGGCCAAAAGGTATCACTTTGGACGCCGCTGCCATCAGGCCCAACAGCCTCTGAAACTGTTTGACAGTGAGTGACTGGCCTTCTCTTACTCTCGTGACTGTCGTGAGGATTGACTCGATTCGAGCAGGAGACAGACGTGCCTGCATCGAGGTTGAGTCCCACACCACGCCTAAATAAGTGGTTCTCTGTAGTGGAGAAAGAACACTCTTCTTGGCGTTTAGTCTTAACCCCAGCTCTCTCATATGGTACCCTCAGGAACTTCCAGTGTTGAGGGAGGATGGAAACATGGAAATAAGCGTCTCTGAGATGAAGTAACGGCTGTAGAACCCGGACGCTCTCTCAAGAGGAGGAACACGTTCTATGGCCCCCTTCCTCAAGAGAGTATCTACTTCTTGTTCCATAACCAGAGCCTGCTCGGGGCCCACTAGTGTGGGGATGACCCTGTTGAAACAAAGCGCACGAGAACCGAACTGGATTCTGTAACCTTTCTCTACAATCTGCAGGACCCATTTTGAGATATTTGGTAGAAGTTTCCACGCTACCAGAAAATCTACTAAGGGAACCAGCCTCTCGAGGCTGGCGTCTGGTATTATTAGAGGAGCCAGTTCGCAGCCCTGAAGCGGATGACCGGCAGGGAACGACCGACCTGACTGCTGTAGCACCCTCATTTGAGGGGGCAAGCTCTCCCGTGCCGTACCGTTGATGGGCGGCAGCTGGGAATTTCGCTCGTCGGAGCTCACTGAGCCCTGAAGCACCGAGGTGGCAGGGGTATCAATGAACCTCCATGAGGGCACTGAGGGAATAACCGACCCGAGTGCTGTAGCACCCTCACTTGAGGGGGCGAGCTCTCCCGTGCCGTACCGTTGCCAGGCGGCAGCTGGGATTTTCAAGGTCCTCTTAGACAAATAACGGTCCGCAGATCCGTTTTCGGTCTAGAAGACCCCAACTGAGAGCATCGCCCCGACCCCCGATCTTTCTGTGGAGGGGTGTGGGTTGCAACGCTCTGTTTTTGAGACTTGCGTCCTGTTTCTAGGCTGGCCAAACGATATTTTATTTTGGCGAATGCACGAAACACACCCATAATCACGGATCACACCTCATACGCGAGGGACTGTGGTGGCGAGTCCACAGTCTCCTCTGTCTCGACACTCATCACATCCTTCTATCGAGGAGGAAGATAGATGAAGCGTCTGGCTCTCTCTCTCTGGGCGGGGGGGGAGGGGGGAAGAAACCGCAGCGTGGGCTTCCGAACCGTGAGAGAGAGCCGCGGAGCTAGCGGGTGAGGACCGAGAAAAGGACGAGCGTTTTACTGAGAAAAAACAAGATTTGGTTTTTAAAAAGCCTTTTTCCAAAAGGTACATCTGGAAAAAGGGGGGTCGTCTTATAATCAGGATCATCTTATATTCGGGCCAATACGGTACTATAAAATTAAAATAAATTTCTTTTAAATATATAGCATATTTTTTAATAAGGCAACAACATATGATAGATATGATAGGACTTGTGTAGATACAGTGCAGCACAACCTGTTTTTATACAGTCTATGAGCACGAAGTGCTTACAATGTGCGCATCCGGTGTGCAGAATGATGCACTTGAAGCAACAATGCAAAGCACAGCCTGACGCCGTGTTGCTTCAAGCGCATCATTCTGCACACCGGATGCGCACATTGTAAGTGCTTCATGTTAAAAACGGCAAAGCACAAAGGGAAGAGAAATTGATGCGTAGTGTATTATATCTGTGCAACAGTTATTGAGCCTTTCTTTTAACAGTTTTAAATTTCAGTTACTGTGCACGTTAAAA
>NW_015505586.1:17315-23440 GCF_001515645.1 Sinocyclocheilus grahami | reverse complement strand
GCATATTTTTTAATAAGGCAACAACATATGATAGATATGATAGGACTTGTGTAGATACAGTGCAGCACAACCTGTTTTTATACAGTCTATGAGCACGAAGTGCTTACAATGTGCGCATCCGGTGTGCAGAATGATGCACTTGAAGCAACAATGCAAAGCACAGCCTGACGCCGTGTTGCTTCAAGCGCATCATTCTGCACACCGGATGCGCACATTGTAAGTGCTTCATGTTAAAAACGGCAAAGCACAAAGGGAAGAGAAATTGATGCGTAGTGTATTATATCTGTGCAACAGTTATTGAGCCTTTCTTTTAACAGTTTAAAATTTCAGTTACTGTGCACGTCTTTTCTGCGCCCGTGTTTTGTTCTCACAGACACCCGGTAGCGAGTAACAAAACAACATTAAACTCCAGAAAGAAGATAAAGTCCTTTTTGCAAAATCATAGACATGTATTTACAAATCAAGTATAATGGGAACACAGAATGATCTTGGAGAGAGCTTTACCGAGCTCACTGCTGTAACCGAACGCGACCAGGGGTTAAAGGCTGAACGAATGACTGACAGCCACGGCGGAGAAAAGAGTTTGTGTGAACTTTAATGTAAGGACTTAAATATTCATATGTAGCTCACATTAAGCTATCATATGGCTTCAGAAGTAACACAGAATAATTCGCACAATCAAAAAAAAAAAAAAAAATTCTCGGATTTGGATTGGCCCTTTCTGACTGATACCCGATCCGAGAAAAATGGCACTATCGGAGCCGATACCCGATATGAATATCGGATCGGCGCATCCCTACTTTAAATGCAAATGAGCTGTTGCTCCCCACCCCCTTTTCCAGCTCTTATCTTAGATACTTTGCAAAAAAAACATCAGTTTGGTTCTGATTATCATGTCTATCCAGCTGAAATCAAGCGTTTTAAACCATATTAGTTTAAACTTCTGATATATAGGGTTTTCTGAGCGCACGCATCCGTGAGTACTAAACTAAGCTCTCTTTCATGTAAAAAGTATTCTCGTAGCTTCGTATAATTGCAGTTGAACCACTGATGTCACATAGATTATTTTACCGATCTCCTTGCTACGTTTCTGGACTTGGGGACATTTCAGTTGCGTTGCTGTCTATGTAGGGTCAGACAGCTCTCAGATTCCATCAAAAATATCTTAATTTGTGTTCCGAAGATGAACGAAGGTCTTACAGGTTTGAAACGACATGAGGGTGAGTAATTAATGACATAATTTTCATTTTTGGGTGAACTAACCCTTTAAGTACTAACAAATTAGCCTGTTAGCTTATACACTACACATTTGCACTTGCCCTACACATATTCGCAACCGTCTTTAATGTAATTATATAAAGTAATTGAATGGAATCAAAGCACTATAATAATGGCTAAAATAAAATTTTGCTTAAATATTTAGCATCCAAAAGTGGAAGTAATTCAAATCTCTTCCCCCTTTTACAACAGAACCATAAACTACAGTACAAAAAGTGTCGACAGACTGTTTTTTTAAAAGACTATGCAGTTACTATAATTTTACATATATTCAAATTGGGGAAAATGTTTCTTTCGCTCTCCTTTTTCTTTACATATATTTTTCTTTTTATTATCTTCAATAATAGCAATGTGTACATACATACTGGATCTGCATAATATATTATTATTATTATTATTACCACTACTACTACTGTTATTATTATTATTTGTTTATACAAACTTTTTCTTCTCACATGTATTAGAAGGCTTGGGAGTATTACTGCATAACACATTGTATGTTTGTCCATATGTTTGTCTCTGGTTTTGGTGTAACTCATTTGTTTTTCTTACTGTCTTTTAATAAAAAAATACATAAAATAAATAAATAAATAAAACAGTGTATAGTTTAGAGAGCAAAATAAATAAGCTTATACAACAGAAAAAAAAGACTATGCAGCATTTTAAAAAAAACTCGATACACACTTCATAAAGGTGATCATACCTAATTGTGTCATATTTAACAACCAGAGCTGGTCTGCATCAGAACAAAAATAAAAAAGCGGATGTACTTTGAGCCCTGGGGGTTCCTGCACATTGTAATCTGCTGAAAAGGATCACGTGAGGTGGCGTGAGACATGTTCAGACTGATAACAACCTCAGAGCTGAATCATTGTCATTCAAAAAGGGACTCTTGGAAAAAAATCTTCCATGACTAGGGTTGGTACCGAACTCAGTACTTTTAAGGGTACCGACCGAATTGTGTCAGTACTACCGAGTACCGATTCACGTTAAATCAATTGGTGCCAAATTTCGGTACCTGAGAACGCTTTATCTGGGCGCATATGCTACAGAGAGCGAAAGAGAGACCCTGTGACATGAGGTCACCCCTGCAACTCGTTCAAACAACACACAGGGCAAGCCGAAATGTTCTGAAGTGTGGTTACATTTCTAGGGCCATATGGTTTCTGCAAAAATGCGGACGGGATCGCGGAGTCCATTCATAATAACGTAATTTACTCTATAGCGCAGAATGCCACGGAATTCGTAAATTTTGGATGAATAAATCCAAACTGTCACTGCAGCCACTGTCTGCCACTTAATTCGAATCGCAATATGAACTAGTGTCTGTGAATATTAAAATGCAAAAAGACGGTTTAAATATGAATCCTGCATATCCCGCTTGCCTCTGTATGTATGAATGGCGTAAACGCGGTTTTGTTTACTACACAAATACTGAAGCACGCGTGACGCTCATGGTGATTTTCGGCCTCTACGTCTCACTATATGACGGCATGAACACAAAAGCTTAATCCAGAGCTGCTGTGAGAGTCACTTCGCGAGAATTTTAATGTTTCATTTGAGAAAACTAGCATCATCATACTGTATACACACAGAAACTTCATGGCAACCTGTCAAAATAAATGTATGGTTTGACATGTAACAAAAATATATTACTCGTATTACTTTTGTACATCTTTAAAAATTCAATTTTCTATCAAATTTAAAAAAAAAACATTCAATGATAAAAATAAATATTACAACCAGATTAATCACTTAATTGTAGAAAAAAATAATACAATTATTAGCCTATTAAAAATGTTTTAAAGGAATATTCACACAATTGTTCTTCCATGTATTAATTTCAACAGTAAACCTCAGTTTGTTTGCCAAAAAATAAAAGGGTTTAATTTTAATTTGATTTAAAATAAATGTTTAATGATTAAAAAAATAATTTTTTGATTTTCAGAAAAATTATAAGAATTTCTGGAGGGAAAAAAAGAAAGAAAAAGTTTGTAGGGCCCTATTGTTCAAAATGTTGAAATTGAGACTTTTGAAATTATTTTTTCACTGAAATAAATGTTTTTGTAATTACACAGAGAGTAAAGTACCGAAAAAAGGTACCGTTGGGTACCGGTACCCAACCCTATCCATGACACCACCATGTTCCAAGTGGAAGAAGTGATCTGACAGAGGGAGAGAGGTAGAGACTGTGCCTGTGGGAAAGGATGCCGAGATACTAGAATAAACTTTCCAATAATGGCTGATTCCCATTGTACGGTGGGGTCTACATTACTATCCATTATGCGAGCATGACAAAAATGCTCGAGCCATATGCCTTTCACTGAGATACTACAAACATGTAGTACCAATTCTAACTAGAGATGCACCGATTGATCGGCCAGTGATTGGAATCGGCCGATTTTTCTGTAATTTCGCAGTCTCTCGTCTTGCCGATTCTGAACCGATCCTTTTATTACCAGCAGCACCGGCAATGACGTCACAGCCACGCACACATGATGTTTCCCCGAATATCAATATCAACACAACTATAATGTGACTCTGATTTTATACAATAGTATTTCAATAAACAAGAAGTTAAAACTAAGTGACAAAATATTGACTGTTTTTGCTCAGTCTCGCTGACGACAATAGTTCCGATCAAAGCCACAGCAGAACTGTTGTGTGTCTCCGAGCAACACACAGTGGTGTTTCCTTACTGAATGAATCCACCTTTTTGAACGAATCGAGTGAGTCAATGATTCAGTGACCCATTCATAAGGACAGTCACTTGCCTTGTTTCTGAATGAATCAGCCGTTTGAATGAATCGGTTGAATGAATGAATAAATGACTCACTCATTAAAACAGACATTTGTCGCCACCTACTGGTGGTTTAGTCATACTTAAAAGTATCATTGCATTTTTTCAACATTTATTTGTATGTTTAAAAAAATATGTAAAACATAAATTTTATAAAATTATTTATGCATTTGAAATTTTGCAGTGTATATGCATTTATGGCACCTCAGCTTCATCAAACTGTCTGTGTAAATGCATCTAATGCCACTTCAGATGCAGCTTCTGTTTCCTCAGCAGTGGAAATATAGAGGTTGTTAATACTAATTTAATTTGAATGGTAACAACTCTACAGTTTCTTATTATTCTAACGGAATTAATTGAAACAAAGTAAGAATTTGATGTGAAAGATGACACCTTTAATAAGGTTAGGGGGAAAAATGACCATTTATAAACATAGTGGGAAATGACATCTGTTTTGTTACATACAGCAACTCATTTTAAGTTAACTAATTCTTCCTCTTTCCAGTCACAGAGCACTTTATTTTGAGAGTTGTTTAAGTGAGAGAAAATCTGTAACTTAGTCCAGATTGGGGGAATTGTAATGTTTAATCATTTCTTTTATTATGTAAATCATTTTTGCATTGAAATTTGCATAGATTTTTGTTTGTATGTTATAAATTATTGTTCTTAGAAAGAAAATCAGAATTGGCAAAAATTGGCATCGGCAGGTCACACTTCTGAAAAATCGGAATCTGCCAAGAAAATTGCAATCGGTGCAGCTCTAATTCTAACATAAGAATTGGATTTAAAATCCATGTTTTTCCATCGTCTATCCCAGTGGTTACCTTAACCTTTTTGACTCCAAGGCACCCCACAACAATATTCGAAGACCTCATGATTTTTCCAGTTGTTTATGATTTACTGTATAGACTATATAGATTAAAGGGATAGTTCACCTACAAATTAAAATTCTGTCATTAATTACACACCCTCATGTTGTTCCAAACCCATAAGACTTGCGTTCATCTTCGGAACACAAATCCGAGAGCTTTCTGACCCTGCATAGACAACAACACAACTGACATGTTCAAGGCCCAGAAAGGTAGGAAGGACATTGTTAAAATGGTCCATGTGACATCAGTGGTTCAGCAGTAATTTTATGAAACTACAAGAATATATTTTGTGAAGAAAGTTCTTGGATTATCAAAAATATCTTAATTTGTGTTCCGAAGATGAACTAAGGTCTTATGGTGTGTGTTCACACCAGACGTGAAGCGAATATGCGCATCGCATCACTTGCTCTAGATTACTCGTGGGATGTTTTTCGTGTCACTCACGCGAATAAAAACATAGCGTGCATAAGATGCACAGTCAGAAGTACAGCAGTTGATGCAAATTTATGACCATGCACACTCATAGTAAACACCCTAGAATTTACACTTCTCTTTCCCTCTTTGTTCATAATAATAATCATGTTCATTTAATTACACAAATCTGCGTGGCTCTCACCGTGTCTACTCCGGACACGAGTGGCGCGGCGCGCAGTAATGTTGTCTACACTAGTGATGGGAAGTTCGGATAATTTTACCGACTCGGACCTTTGACAGGGTATATACAGGAATCATGGAGTTAAATTTAATACCTTTTAAAACCTTTTTTAAGACTCTTTCCATACATTTTAAGACCTCATCGCCACTCCAAGTTTTAACCGGTTACATCGGTGACACTTTAACTTACATTTACTGATTGTAAGATAGCACAACTAAACAGACTTGCTTTGTGATAACTCCTTATCAATACAACATAATTCAGAAGTGGGGAACGAAGCACAAGAGAATTAATTGAGTGACTAACCAATGCCAACCCAAGAAACAAGAATTAGACCAATAAACAAAACAACTGACAAAACTTATTGAGGAGAGAAAATAAAGCTCTCCGAGCTAACGGGGCAATGAGTTCACAAAGTATATTCAAAAGATGTATGTCACATCAACTCAAACCATAGCTGTTTTGTGGAACACTTCTCATGACAAACATCTGACTGATCAGACAGTTTACCTGTGATTAC
>NW_015505586.1:4358-17257 GCF_001515645.1 Sinocyclocheilus grahami | reverse complement strand
ATTTTAATTGTGCATCCCAAGCCCGTGCCAGTAAAAAAAAAAAAAACAGCCCAAAGTAGCGCAATTACCATGTCCCAAATATAAAAATTTAATTTCCATTCCTAAAACACATATTTTACAGTCACTGTTATGCACATTTATCATAAACATAGCTCAAATGCTTCCTACTAGTGTGGCCCAAAACATTTAGCACAGTTTTATTACAGGTAGAATGCAAAATGTTTCAGTACAAGCATTTCAACCAAATGTAATTTATGCAATATTTCAAACCTTTAACCCACTGGGGAAAATCAACTCATGACAACAGTTTAAAAGCAGTCCAATTTAATGGAAAAAAACAACAACAACAACCCTGCATCTAACACGAGCTGCAGAAGTCATATTTGACTAATCACGGGTCAAAAGTAAGGAGAGATAACTGACAAGATTTTGGAGGATTTGCTCCTCAACAGATCCAGAGTTCACTGACAAATATCTTTTATCGTAAGATGTGCTCCCTTTACACAGTACGCGCGCAATCGCGAAATCGAAAGAGAAAGTGAACTACGACTGCGAGCGCTCATTCAAAGGTGATTTAAAAACCCCACATATATATAGCAGCGCCCTGAAGTGCGAAAATTATATACAATATTAGAACGTTTGCGGGAGCAGACACAAAAATTGCGGGAGCAGATGGGAGCGTGCAGTAATGGTCAGAAATTCAGCGAGAGCGGGATCAACAAGCTCCGCGCTATCACGCAGCGGCGCAGTCAGTCAGTGAGCGCCATAACAGATGACGTCAAATCTTGAGGGATTCCATAAATAAAATATACAGAACCCCACTATTCGACAAATATACATAATGAAAAGATAGAGAAGTGTAAATTATAGGGTGTTTTCTATGAGTGTGCATGGTCATAAATTTGCATCGACTGCTGTACTTCTGACCCACTTCGCACTCTATCTCTGTGGTCGATTTATATTATGCCATGAACAGTGATGGTTTAAGTTTGTAGGAATACAAAGATATCAATATTCTAGAGATATACTAAGGTGAATTCACTGATAGCATTTTTATTGAGAGGCGATGCCCCCTGGAATTGATTTTCAGAGGCACTTTTGAGGGTGTATTTTTCTAAAAAGATAAACACAGAATGTCAAATGACAAACTGAATCAAATAAAAATCTTCTGATCCCAGGACTAAGGTTCTCTACTGGGCCCGGCTCCTGTTTCTTTATTTCTCTGCATTAGTTTTAAAAAAGTATTTCTCTCTGGAAACACATTAAATAAATATGCACTTATTTGGTGTCTATGGCCTCAGGCTGCACATACAGTGAACACTGGCATGCTGGAGTGTTTCTATTCAGTGCCATTGTCACAGTAACCAGTGAAGGCATTTGTGTTACTATGCTCCAATCAGCATTAACAGCAAGTCCGCATCAAGTGCTTAAACATGCATGATTGCCATAATAAACAGTCTGTAGACTAGGTTAGTAAAGTAGCTTTAATATAATCACATTTCCCAAAAAATCAGTTCAAATAGATTAGTATTACTAACTTTTACTTCATTTAGCAAATTGTGAGTTTAGTTGATCTAGACTAAAGGAAAGTATCACTGACAGAATCAGTATGTAGATGTAAATGTGATGTTTTGTTGAATACATTACAACAGCAATCAGCAACATTTTTACTGGTGGTGAAAAAATATGGCTCATGTGTGCCTCCTAAGGGAGAGATTTGTATTTGCAGAAGTCATGCATGTATAAAAACAGGAAGAATACAGTGACATAATGTGGAATAAATGATGAAAATAAGAAATCGGTTAAAATAAATAAAATATACAAATAAATACAATATGTGATTTGTACAATATACAGTATTTTCATTTAAAGGTATAGTTCACCCAAAAATGGAAATTATGTCATTATTTACTTATTCTCATGCCATTCAAACCTATTAAACATTAAAGAAGAATTTTTAAGCAGCTTTTTTTTCTTCATACAACAACAGGCCATAATCTGTCAAGTTTTCCAAGCTGCAATGGACATCTACAGTTTTAATTATTTATGTATTTATTTATTTATTATATCATATAGCTTCAGTCTGAACACCCAGCTAACACATAGCTCACAAGTCAAAACCTAACACAATTTAAAGTGCCTTTTTTCCTATTTGGTCAAATACGAACTTCCATATATGGAAAACTGCTATGCAAAGATTCTTCAAAATTCACCTTTTTTGTTCCACAAAAAACAGGTTTGAAATGACATGATGGTTATTAAAAGATGACATGATTTTTTGAATGAGCTGTCCCTAAAAGCCAGTACAGGGAAGGGTGTGATCAGGATCAAGGCTCTTGTTCAAGGCAGGCCAGTTCATGCAGGAGCAGAGCAAACGAGGGTCGATCCTCAGGTTTCTGTTAAACAAACATTGTTATGTTTATGTTGCCGTGACAATAATGACACTAACAATATGCATAGACAAATAACTAAGTAAACAGATCAGGATACAGAAACATTACCTGCTTTGAACTACATGAGTAACAAAAGACACACATTAGGAAGCTTTAGTAATAAAACAACACATTAATTGTGTGTAAAAAATACCCTACATAATCCACATTTAAAACTGTGAAAGAAAAAAAAAACCGTTAAAGCAAAATGTGAACATGACTAACTTCCTCAGAAGGCCCTATTCATGAGAACAGGATTTCTCAGTAAAACCACCTTTATACGGGATGACGTTATATTTTATTAATATTCAAATCATCTTACAGTTCAAGGATGATTTATATGCTGGAAAGTTTATGATGCATTTTATGGTGTACTCACCTCTTTCCAGCTCCACTGCATTAACTCGTACACACTCTGTGGACAGAGACGGGGTCTCAGGAGCCGCAGTCCTGCATTTAGGGTCTCCACTACCTCTGCATTACTACGGCTATCATAGGGCATACGGCCCTCACTGTACACCTCCCACATGAACACACCTGCAAATGAGACGTCAATATATATTAGATCAAATATGTGGATAAAGGTGAGTGTTGATTCATTTTTCTGATTAACATCGTCTCAGTGGATCAATATGGACTCACCAAATGACCACACGTCTGATTTGCTGCTATACTTCCCGAATTTGATCACCTCTGGAGAGGACCATCTCACTGGAAATTTGGACCCAAAAGAACTGGTGTATTGATCATCTAGGACAAACCTGCAGATACAGGTGGGAATTTTCCATTATGCTGAAGTCTTAAAAAGCAGTGACGTGGGAATCCGCAACACTGAGGCGCTGCTACTCACCTTGTCATTCCAAAATCTGATATCTTCACCACATTATCTTCAGAAACCAAACAATTTCTTGCAGCCTGCTTAAACAGGAAGATTTTAGAACAAATTGTCCCAAAAAAGCAAGGAATTGACACTTTAAAGACCCTGTTTACACTTACCAAGTCTCTGTGGATGAAGTTGGAGCTGTCCAGGTAGGCCATCCCTTCACTCACATCCAAACACATCCCCAGCAGGACCTCCTGGGAGAAACTGCCTTTTCTGGCACGCAAGAAGTCTGTCAGGCAGCCGTTCTCCATGAATTCAAATACCAGATAGATGGGTGAGCGCTGAGTGACCACACCATGCAACTGGACCAGCCTATTGTGGGACAGTTTCCTGTGGAGGCAGACAATGAGCAATGCAATAAATTAATCCCTTACAGAAAAAAACACATGAACTTGGTTCACATAAATGTGTGAAACCCATGTGATCACATGTGAACATGTGATTACATATTGTCCACACATGTCCACATTTGTTCACGTGTTCACATCTGATCATGTGTTTCACATATTTCACATGTGATATTAACATGTGATTGCACATGTGAAGTTCATTTGCTTTTTCTGTAAGGGATAGTACACTTTTGATCCTTATATTCATGTCCTTTGAAACATACAGCATGAGTTACTCACATCATCACTTGTGCTTCCTCCTTAAACTCCTCCTCTGACATGAAACCCTCTCGGAGAGTCTTAACTGCCACCTGCAGGTCGTTCCAGCTTCCCTTCCAGACCAAGCCAAACTGCCCACTGCCCAGTTCCTCGCTTAATGTCAATTCATCAGGGTGAATCTCCCATTTATCTGTAAAAGAGACAGATTTTGTTACACCTTACAACGAAGTGGTTACCTTTCACATATATCAGTGTTGGGGAAAGTTACTTTTAAAAGTAACGCATTACAATATTGCGTTACTCCCTAAAAAGTAACTAATTACGTTACTTAGTTACTTTTTATGGAAAGTAATGCATTACATTACTTTTGCGTTACTTTTAAAATCTGGACAGGTCTTGCCTGTTTGTTTTTAATATAAAAGTTCTATTTTTAGCAAATGTAAAAGCCCTTTCACACCAAAAAGTGAAAGGAATAAGCCTAAGGTTGAAGGAAAAGTAATTTCACATCCGTACAGTAGAACACAGGAGAAGAAGGTTCAACACTCTTTAGCAATAAAAAAAAAATAAATGAGCACAAATGTTAGTTTATGTAAAGTCATTTTTGCTTATTAGTATGGTTGAACTGGATCATCAAAGGTCAACAGCAAAGACATTGGTTAATAAAATGGGATTAAATACATAAAGGATATTTGTGTTATTTAACATACTTAATGATTGCAGGTTTGCGTCATATTCTGAGTTTGTATTTCACTGTTGTAATTCATTTTGATGAATATTGAATCTGTCTTTTTGCGAGTAAGATGAATTTATGCATGTTCACATTTAGTCTAGAACTACAGTAACATCATGTTTACACAGCGCACACAAAGCCTCTGTACTTCTGATTTCTCTCAACATGGGGACAGGAGACTTGTCAGTCAATAAACTCTATAACTCAGATATTTTCTTGTAAATTAAAAAGTAATGAGTTACTTTACTAGTTGCTTGAAAAAAGTAATCTGATTATGTAACTAGCGTTACTTGCAATGCGTTACCCCGAACATATATATATGCACACACACATACATACATGATACACACACACTATTCAAAATTATTATTATATTTTTTTAATTCATTAAAAAATGTTCAGATTTTTAAAATGTTTTTCTAAGAAGTCTCTTATGTTGACCAAGGCTTTGGTGCAATCTTTAATGTCATATGATCCTTTAGCAATCATTCTAATATGCTGATTTGGTGTTCAAATTTTTTTTTTTATATTATCAATATTGAAAACAATATTTTTCCCGAATTCTTTGATGGTTAAACAGCTCAACAGAACAACATTTATTTGAAATAGAAATAACGTATATATAATATACACTTCAATACAACTCTAATTTAACTTGACAGCTTGTGTTTTACCTGATGACAACTCCTTGATCTTTGGGTTTGTGACATTTCTAGACACACAATGCCTCAATCTGGTTATTAAACCTGCCACATAACACAGGACAAAGTCAATATTCTTATGCAGTTTTCTTCAGTTTTATGATATAATCAACTGACACATTAAAATCTAAAACTTTGCCAACTTTAAGATTTCAAAAGACAGTTTTTGAAAGCAGTGCCTCTAACAAAATATTATGTAATGAACGCTATTCCAAATATTGGCATGCAATATACTGTAAGAGCAACTCTTTACATGGAATTTTTTCCAACTTACCTGCTGGATTGTGTTGATGATAGCGGATGAGCTCTGGAATGGTCGAGAACACGTATTTCTCAGCTAAGTAATACATGACCTTTTCACCTTCTCTTTGTACTTTGATCTGGTAGTGCTTAACTAGAGGATACTTCTCTCCATCAGTCCTGCAGATGAATGACATTCATTAAAAACTTCAGAACACCTGTGTAAGATCAAATAATGATCGGATAAAATTGTCAGATATTTCTTTGTAAGTGATTGTAAGTAACATTAATTTCATAGCAAAGTAAGCGTTTACCCTGAGACTCTGGAAAATATTGACACGGTGTATACACCTGGGTGTTTAGAGTCACGAACCATGAAACCCCCGTCCTTGTTCTGTAAAGAAAACCTTTCATGTTAACCATAAATTCAACCGTAAATATCAACACTTACCAATATAAATACCATAAATGAGAAAGCATACACAGAATTATGATTTTTGTTTCATTCTGACAAATAAAGTGGTATGGATAAATGCGTAAACGTATTTGGTAGAGGGACTGTTTATGCTACTGGTTATGACAGCTAACTGTTTCAAATCTCATGTGTATGTCTGAGATCTCTCATATTTAAAACATAACATGTAAGATTGTCTTGACAGGAAACACAGCAGCCACATTCTGGTTTAAGGGCTGTAGATTTTGTTTGAACTCTGCATGCTTTTGCCTGCACCGTCTGCAGACGTTGCTCTTGCAGGTTTGCAAAGAACCCCAACTTTCTGCAATGCCCAAAAACTGTGAAAATGTACTGAAGTGGCATGACAGAAGTGTTTAACAAAGTTAAAGTTTACGGTTATCTGATTAATGACATGGAAACATTCATTGACATTATGACTGTCATTTGTTGGTTGCCTTACCTCTCTCATTAGTAAGCTCTCTGCCTCAGTCCGAGTTATGTCTTTATTGTACCATCTATAAAACCACAAAGCATTGGAAAAAACAAAGCCATTACTGTATGCTTAATCAAGCTTTGACTATGAACTCAAGACATTTCTTTTTCTCAAATCTTTCATATTAAATGTTTTATTCTGTAACATACGGATGAGAACTTACTCAAATTTATCAATGTTGTTTGATCTTTTTTCTGCAATATATATGCACGGCACCGTGCCAACATTTCTGGAACAGGGGAGAAAAGAGCACAAAAAACTTGTAAGATTTAAAAGCCTCTGTTATTTCCTACCACTGAGTTTTAATTAAAAACCATTGTTTTCCCACAATTCTGTGCGTCTTCCCTGTTTTTAGTCATTATTATGCTAAACAAAACTTTATCAACTTCATAGAAGAGGTGCTATACATCAGTACTGCCGTCATTGTTTATTCTTATATAAATGTTTTTTTTTTAGTTAATTAACATATAATCTTGGCTGAATAATAATCAGTCACATAGAGGATTTTGTCCCCTTTTTTAGTTTTTAGGTGTTTTTAGTATAATGGCAACATCTTGGGGCATTTCTAAAAAAACAACAACAAAAAACAATAAAATAATATATAAAATAAAATAAAATAAATAATTCACACAACTCTCCACCAAGGACATTTGCCATTGTTTAATGCTAAATATCCAAGTAACTGTATGGGAGTCTTGTCACTTTCAATATATAAACTAGAACCAACAAAACACCATGCTTTTGATAATTTTTTAGTAATTAATACCTTATATATCATTGTAATATTTCCAAAGAGTTAAAATGTCAATTAAGTTGCTCAAATCAGTTAACTGCCAAATATCATGTAAATAATAAAATTTTATCATGTTGTTTATATAATACACCAGGAATGATGCTACAGGTAAATGATGCAATAATACATACTGTACCTTTTGAAATGTTTAAAACTTTTGATCATTTTCAAATGACTGTTTTGTAAAGGAACTGCTACTCAATGCTGAAATGGTTCACATCTATTTATCTATTTTTCGAATGGGTTTTTGGTGTCTGATATTCATGACGGCGAGTGGAAAGGGTGTGACATTTTGTTTAACGATCTCATTCGGCAGAGTGAAAAACTTTTATTCATTAACATGTTTATGTAATGTGTCAAACTTCACAGTGGAGGGACTATTTTAGAAGGCATTATAATAACTTTAACTTAAGAAAAACAAAAATTGTTTGAGATATTTACCCGTTTTTGTCCCTCACAGTCCACCAGTTTTGTTCTGAACTGTCAATGACAAAATACTCTTCATCTTTATGCAGAGGCAGGTCTGTATCTTCTACAGGGCTGAAATTCCTCAAAGCCACAACAATCCTCTCCTCTGGATCTGAAGATCGGCGCTAGTGGATAAATACAGACAGCTCAATTTACAACATCTCATCCAAACACTGTCCTGATTATACTAAACTGCAAAAACAACAGAAACATTTGAAGCCATTTCAAAATCTCAAACCTAAAACATTAAGTATAAAATATGAATACACATAAAAGCATAGGAGTCAGAAACTGTAAACAGAGACTGAATGACAAACCGTGGGATCTGGAGTAGGGGGAAGAGGTTTGGCTGTGGGATGAAATAAACCACTTATAAATTTATGCAACTGATAGAAATGGACTGAGATTCATCATACTCCACATTATAATTACTGCATTCATATATTGTGGAGTGACTATGATGTTTTATGATTTGAAATAAGCATATGTTTAAAACTGTTTAACTTGAAAGATTTTGCACCTCCACTGGGATAGTATTCACTGCATCCCGTCGCCAGCTTCTCGGTCTGCTGACAACATCTCCATTTCCCTTCTCCCCAGAAGTCAGGATGGTACTTCAGAAATAAGTTGTTATTTTGCGTCGCTTAATAGGTTGAAGAAATAACATAAAATACAAAAGATAAAGTACACATTTAAACATATTTAAACAAAAGTATTGAAAACAGACCAAGATCATATTCCACTCTACACTTAAAACCCTTTTTTCTTTTCTGTTTTCACAATGCATATCACTTTCTGTAACAGCTGCTTACCTTCTTTCAGAGCTCTGACCCATTTTAACCTACAATCATTGTCTGGAGCAAACACATACAGATAGTAGCTGTCATGGGCGATCTGTCAACAAACAAATACGTGAACAAAACTGTTAAGCAATGTAAACAGAAATCAAACAGGCAGAAAGTTCATTTTAGATTTTTAGGAAAAGCACTGACTAGGCATTATTTTGAAAATATTTACAGGCACTTTCTCCTGTATGAGCTGTTTTGCGCCAACAAAATCTTGAAGCAAAACTCCACTTGATTCTCACCTGGAAAGGGTACTTGTAATCACAGGGAATGGGAACATCACTGCGAACGATCTCCACACACTTGATATGAGACAGTTCGATGCAGCCTTTCTGAGTTGGCTTTTTCTACGGCGATATACAAAGGAACGTCATTATTCTACAGCTCATTCATCACAGACATTTTCTTAGCTTATTATAAAGGTGGAAAAGGTCATTTTGCATCTAATAAAAAGCAGTAGCTTTCCAAATACTACAAAGCAAATAGTAACAGTTACAGTGAAGTCTCCAGAAGGTGTGACTACATACCCCAGGACGATGTTCGAAGTATGTCAAATCGTCTGTGTTTAGCACAAAAATCCTCTCTTTGTAATTGCATGGCGAAGTTCTTCTCTTCTGTTGTGATTTCTTGTACAGTGTTTCCTTTAGGATGACCCTTGGGTACATGGTGAAATCTGGATATTTAACTACCTCATGGAAGGTTGACTCATGGCGAATGATGTGTGGCAATTACTAGTTATACCCTTGTAGAGTTTACACTGATGTATAAAGCATAGGTTTCCGGAGTCGACACTTTAGGTAAGCCACTTCCTGAGGTAGACTGCACAAGTTGAACTCCCAAGCAATCACATGAACGCACACACACACACACACACACACACACACACACGCACACACACACACACACACACAGGTTTGTTTTTGTGAAAAGTGAGGACATCCCATAGGCGTAATGGTTTTTATACTGTACAGACCTTATATTCTATTGCCCTACACCAACCCTACCCCTAAACCTACCGATGGAAGGGAAAATATCTGAAAGTGACGTATTGTTTGCTTTATGGAGCAAAAAGGTTAAACCTAACTTGAGCAAATTCAGAATACAAGATCTTAATTCAGATGAGAGAATGCTTACATGGTGGAACATACTTGGTAAACATGAAAAGAAATCAAAACAAGGTGAAATAATTGAGGTGCGTTGTATAAGGCTAAGTGAGTTAACAATGTGTCTAACTTTAAGTATAGATGCTAAATGTGAAGAACTGCATTCTAAAAATACAGAGGCACAAAAGTCAGAAGCTAAGATTCAAGATCTTCAATTGCAGCTAGATAACTTACTAGCTGAGCAGTTAATCCTAACTGAAAAGTGTAAAAATCACAAGGACATCATTGCAGATCTCAAGGCTAAGCTTAAGGCACAAGAGTCCATGTCTCCCAAAACGCTTAACAGCGATGGGGCTAAAAAGCATGTTCACTTCTTAGAGGAAATTACTTGCTGTGATAATTCTGGAATGATTTGTTCAGAGGAAGCATGTGCCACTGCTCAAAAAAGTGTGCCGATTGCAGTTCTTAAGGTGATGCAGCACCGTAATAGCGCAGAGTCGTGGACCAGAACGCATGGTGTGAAGGAAGCATTAGAGAGTCATGAAAATCCTCAAACTTCAGGAGAACACAGCAAACAACCCTGTGGCAAAGATAGCAGGTTTTGTCGTTCCTGTCAAAAAAAAGGCCATACAGAGGAAACATGCTGGTCACTGGGTAGGGGTAGACCTCCACCTTATTTTCAGAAAGATAGGAAACCACTTTCTAAAGGCAGATATCAATGCTCATTTGCAGGTAAAACTCTTAGTGAGTTGACTGCATTGTTCATGCAAGGCCTCCAGCTATTGACTTCACTTGCTAGTGGGTTAGCAGCTTAATAGCAATGAGTTTAATATGTAAACATCCACATTTCAGTTATGCTGTTTGTATTTTCAAATTCGTAATTGTGCTTAAGACATTGTGCACATAGAACACACAGTATAGTTGTTTGTGCTACTACATGTACACATAGACTATTTGGGTTTATTCTTTAAAAAAAACACATGACTGCTTTACTGTAAGTGTGTGAAACACTTAGGTTAAAGGTTGTAGATGCTACATGCATACTAGACCATGTGTCTTGTGTAAAATTGGAATAACTGTAATACTGGAATTACATAGCGATTTCAAGTTGCATGTGTGTCTATGTTGAATTTGTTTGTCTCCTGAGTGGTACACTCTGCTATTTTCCATATAGCTGCAGTTAAGCCATGTACAGGAGCATAGAATTGCCATGTGGCCACAGTGTGATTCACAATTGTCTTAACAATGAAAATGCTTTCCTCACAACAGGATTCAGCTCTGAACTTTGCACTTTATCATGCTCCTTAACAAAAAACATTGGTATGGAAGTATTTTGAGCCAGATCACACCTCATACCTCACATTCTCAGGCTGGCTCCCTGTTACAACAGGGCCAAATTTGCATCACAATTGTAAAACTTGCTTGCCTTTGTTTGGAGCATGATTACACTGACACATAGCCACAGCTAAATGCAGACACACATACTACCATTTGATCTTCACACACAGAGTCAAATCTACATCTGTCTGATACTGCCTCATATAATGTTAAGTCTGTACATCTTGACTGTATTATAATTGTGAATTTCATCCAATTATTGTTTGTTTTTGTTTCTTTGGGTTTACCTAATTACTTAGCTATCATCTCACCAAGTTTCAAATGTAAATTAGTATTTCTCACTTTTGCCTAAGTACAAACATTTTCATTGATATATCATGTAACTAATTTGATTTGTTTATTTGTATGTTGTCCATTTCAGTTGAAACAAAGATTGTTTTTGGACAATTGAATCTCTGTATTTGGTTACACTGAATATTTTGCTTATACTCTTACTGATGAAGGGGGGTGTTAAAACCAGCAATTGTTGATTTTATTATAATGCAATTTATTTGAATGTTTCCAAAAACAGTGTAAGAGCTTTTCAGATCATCTTTTGTTCTCACCTTGACATCTTTTTAAGTACATCGATTTAAGGGCTTTTTGCCAGAGACAAATTCAATCTGACCACATCAAACCAATGACAAATGCCATGTATACTTTTGCTGGTTGTTGTGCCATATGTTCTTTTGAAATCACAGGATTCCCGCTGCACAAGTTCACATCCTGTGTCCTGCCTCAGAAAGAGGGACAAGCGGATTCTACCATGTTCAGTGCCTGTTCTTGTGGAGGTGTGAAGTATTCAATGGGTGTTTTGCATATCTATGAAGGGTGCAACACCATTCGATGAAGATCTCTCACACAGGGCTGAAAGGAGAACAAAGACTGACCAGCTGCAACTGCAACAAATCTGGACCAGAAGACTGAAGATGACATCTGCACAGTACAGAAAGCATGTTTTCATGGACTGTGTCACCTTTTGCCTCTTAAAGTGTGGCCAACGGTGCCAAGGGGCGACTTTGTAAGGTCAAAAATTATCAAAGACTTCTGCTTTCCTGTCCCAAACCTATCTTCAGTAACAAAAGGGCCATTTGGAATTCCTGAAGGCACAGAGGTGCTGATAGTGATCAAGGCCTGTAGGCCAACATGTGTATACACCGGGGGTCTGCTAATTGTCACACCTTTTGCCCAGTGGGTGAAGTTATAATCTGCTGATTGGTCAGTTTGAATGTCTCACATTTGGTTTTTAGTCACATGGTCAAGGAAGGGATAAAAGAGGACTGTAACTGTTGCTCTGTCTCTTTCCTTGGCTGGCTCTCTTCTTGGGTCTCTGCCCTCTCTCCCTCTTTTTCTTCCTCTCTCTATCTCTTTCTCTCAGGTAATATTTTACATGTTGGGTACAATTAACTATGCTTTACCATCCTTCATCTATTTTGTAACCAATTCAAGTGTAACCATAACAAAATATTGTTATTAAACCATTTCAATTATTAATTATGTGCTAACTAGTCTTGATTCAAGGTTAATCTTAAAGTGCTACCTATTGCAATACAATAGTCACACAATAGCAACGCTCTCCCACATATGTAGCTATTCTAACTGCGCTTATTTCCGTCGTTGGTATAAGTGGCAGTGGGTGGTAATAGACTAGAAATGTACAGTTTTATACCATCGTGCTGATAACGTTTCTTTAGTCATTCGGCAATCCTACAGCCTGAACCACCGTAGGAAAACCATCCTTACAGAAGAGTGGGCCAAAATTCCTCCACAGC
>NW_015505586.1:0-2546 GCF_001515645.1 Sinocyclocheilus grahami | reverse complement strand
TCTGTGTTTAGCACAAAAATCCTCTCTTTGTAATTGCATGGCGAAGTTCTTCTCTTCTGTTGTGATTTCTTGTACAGTGTTTCCTTTAGGATGACCCTTGGGTACATGGTGAAATCTGGATATTTAACTACCTCATGGAAGGTTGACTCATGGCGAATGATGTGTGGCAATTACTAGTTATACACTTGTAGAGTTTACACTGATGTATAAAGCATAGGTTTCCGGAGTCGACACTTTAGGTAAGCCACTTCCTGAGGTAGACTGCACAAGTTGAACTCCCAAGCAATCACATGAACGCACACACACACACACACACACACACACACACACGCACACACACACACACACACACAGGTTTGTTTTTGTGAAAAGTGAGGACATCCCATAGGCGTAATGGTTTTTATACTGTACAGACCTTATATTCTATTGCCCTACACCAACCCTACCCCTAAACCTACCGATGGAAGGGAAAATATCTGAAAGTGACGTATTGTTTGCTTTATGGAGCAAAAAGGTTAAACCTAACTTGAGCAAATTCAGAATACAAGATCTTAATTCAGATGAGAGAATGCTTACATGGTGGAACATACTTGGTAAACATGAAAAGAAATCAAAACAAGGTGAAATAATTGAGGCTTTAAACTACATGCGTTGTATAAGGCTAAGTGAGTTAACAATGTGTCTAACTTTAAGTATAGATGCTAAATGTGAAGAACTGCATTCTAAAAATACAGAGGCACAAAAGTCAGAAGCTAAGATTCAAGATCTTCAATTGCAGCTAGATAACTTACTAGCGGAGCAGTTAATCCTAACTGAAAAGTGTAAAAATCACAAGGACATCATTGCAGATCTCAAGGCTAAGCTTAAGGCACAAGAGTCCATGTCTCCCAAAACGCTTAACAGCGATGGGGCTAAAAAGCATGTTCACTTCTTAGAGGAAATTACTTGCTGTGATGATTCTGGAATGATTTGTTCAGAGGAAGCATGTGCCACTGCTCAAAAAAGTGTGCCGATTTCAGTTCTTAAGGTTATGCAGCACCGTAATAGTGCAGAGTCGTGGACCAGAACGCATGGTGTGAAGGAAGCATTGGAGAGTCATGAAAATCCTCAAACTTCAGGAGAACACAGCAAACAACCCTATGGCAAAGAGAGCAGCTTTTGTCGTTCCTGTCAAAAAATAGGCCATACAGAGGAAACATGCTGGTAACTGGATAGGGGTAGACCTCCACCTTATTTTCAGAAAGATAGGAAACCACTTTCTAAAGGCAGATATCAATGCTCATTTGCAGTTAAAACTCTTAGTGAGTTGACTGCATTGTTCATGCAAGGCCTCCAGCTATTGACTTCACTTGCTAGTGGGTTAGCAGCTTAATAGCAATTAGTTGAATATGTAAACATCCAAATTTCAGTTATGCTGTTTGTATTTTCAAATGTGTAATTGTGCTTAAGACATTGTCCACATAGAACACACAGTATAGTTGTTTGTGCTACTACATGTACACATAGACTATTTGGGTTTATTCTTTAAAAAAAAACACATGACTGCTTTACTGTAAGTGTGTGAAACACTTAGGTTAAAGGTTGTAGATGCTACATGCATACTAGACCATGTGTCTTGTGTAAAATTGGAATAACTGTAATACTGGAATTACATAGCGATTTCATAGCTATTCTAACTGCGCTTATTTCCGTCGTTGGTATAAGTGGCAGTGGGTGGTAATAGACTAGAAATGTACAGTTTTATACCATCGTGCTGATAACGTTTCTTTACTCATTCGGCAATCCTACAGCCTGAACCACCGTAGGGAAACCATCCTTACGATGTTTGTGGTTAGAGAATTTTTCAACCTCTTCCTGTACTGTCAGGTTTCAAGTTTTTGTCTATTATGTCTGTTCTCAAAAATATTAACACAAATTTTTCTAGGATAACATTTTAATGTTTCTTTTTTTTCCACTGCCTCCATGAGGAAATATAAGCATAAATGGGGTAGGGGTAGGTTTAGGGGTACCTACTTACCCACTCCATGGTCAGAAGGCCAGCTTTAATCCATTCACAAGATCAACTGTGAAAAAAATCCTCATTCTGATGAAGTAAATATCAGAAAACTCACTGCAAGGGATCCCGGGTTTCGGCACCATGTGTAAGGATGATTTCCCTACGATGGTTCAGGCTGTAGGATTGCCGAATGACTAAAGAAACGTTATCAGCACGATGGTATAAAACTGTACATTTCTAGTCTATTACCACCCACTGCCACTTATACCAACGACGGAAATAAGCGCAGTTAGAATAGCTAAATATGTGGGAGAGCGTTGCTATTGCGTGACTATTGTATTGCAATAGGTAGCACTTTAAGATTAACCTTGAATCAAGACTAGTTAGCACATAATTAATAATTGAAATGGTTTAATAACAATATTTTGTTATGGTTACACTTGAATTGGTTACAAAATAGACGAAGGATGGTAAACCATGAACAATTAATTGTACCCAGCATGCATGTAAAATATTACCTGAGAGAGAGAGAGAGAGAGAGAGAGAGAGA
>NW_015505585.1:1025845-1027289 GCF_001515645.1 Sinocyclocheilus grahami | reverse complement strand
TAAGTTGCAGCGCGTTGAGCTCTCTCGGCCACCGTAAAATTCCCTTTCAAGATTTAGATTAAGAAGGACAACATATAGGTCTACACATCTTTGTGTACAGCGACACAGAGTGGAAAAAAATGCTTTCATCTACTGCAAAACAATAAATAAACAAACAAAAAATACTGTATAGAATCACATAAATGATTATCCATTCAGTCTTGAGGAGGAAAACATACACTCTTTTGGGCAGCACATGATATCAGCAAGAAAACATAAAGAGCAATGAGATGCATTTTTTATGGGAAACGTAGTACAGTGTGTGTGTGTGTGTGTGTATTTTTTTTTCTTCATTTTTTAAAAGTGTATATTGTGACATTCACAAAAAATTATTTCTAAATAGGATGGCCGTTATGAACAGATGACATGCACAATTAAAGGGGTCATATGATGCGATGGAGTGTTACAAGCTCTTGGTGCATAAAGAAGATCTGTAAAGTTGCAAAGACTAAAGTCTCAAATCCAAAGAGATATTCTTTATAAAAGTTAAGAGTCAACCACACCCTCCTAAAACGGCTCGTTCTAACACGCCCCCACATGTCTATGTCATGATGTGGGAAGATTTGCATAACACCACCCAAATGTTCACTCAAAGAAAGAAGGCGTAACTTTTATTCTCGCTGTAGTATTGTTGCTGCCACCGCCATGTCGTGAAGGCGCTGTGTGTTTCGTTGTGAAAGCGAAATTACTTTGTTTGGTCTTCCAAAAGTGGATGATATCCGCTTCTTCATTCCTAGAGCTAATCCGTGCTGGTCGCTGAGGAAATACATCAACTTCGCGCTGTGGATCGCCAGATCGGCTTTCACCGAGGACGAAGCGGAGTCCAGACCGGGGTCATCACATGTGCCACAAGCCCGCCGGCCACACCATTCTCAAGCCCACCAGCCGTTCCTTACTCTAGCCTGCCGGCCTCCGCTCACTCAAGCCCACCGCCGCTCACGCCGTTGTGAAAGCGAAACTACTTTGTATGGCCTTCCAAAGGAGGACACAACTAGAAATAAGTGGTTAAGTTGTATTTACAACACTGTTCCAGAACAGTTCAACCCAAATATTCAGATGTGTGCAGCGCATTTTGCGGAGGATGTGGACTGATCCTGCAAGAGTATCCTACAATGCCAGTGTCTGTTTCTATAAAGTGGGGCAGTTCCAACTTTGCAAGGACAGTCTGGCACTTCTGACTCACCTGTAAGTACGTTTTTTCATATTTAAAGAATTTGCCACTGACGATTCAAACGTGAGTTTTGAGCAGTGTAGAGTAGCGCTTGTTGTTTCTCCGATCACAAATGCAGACATGGTTTTATGTTTACGCAATGCTATATGCAACGCAACGCATAAAAAGACTGTGTAAGTCATTATAATAAGTAATTATATCCCCACTGGATGCAACAAATGCCTCGTTTGTAAT
>NW_015505585.1:1012651-1024139 GCF_001515645.1 Sinocyclocheilus grahami | reverse complement strand
TATCCGTGCGTGCTCCTCCCGAAATTTGTTTGTAAACATCACATATATATACAGTATATTAAATAAATAATGATATCTCAAATAAAATTAGTTTATCTGTACACCACATGCCTTCTGTAGCTGTATGAAAGTCAGATTATGTGTGAACAGCTTTGAAGTTATTCACTTCAAGTAAATTCTACGGTGGCCGAGAGAGCTCAACGCGCTGCAACTTAAGAAAACACATGCAAATTGAAAAAACACCAGCAAATTAAGAAAATGTACCCACTGTATATATATATATATATATACACACCACTCAAAACGTTTGGAATAATTAAACATTTAAGTTTTTAAAAGTTAAAGTATCTTATGCTCACCAAAGCTGCATTTATCTGAACATTAAAAAAATACAGTACAAATAGTAATATCGTGAAAATGTATTGCAGTCTAAAATAGCACACTCTTTCAGAAATAATTCTAATCATTTTGAATTGTAGTGTATCATAATTTCCACAAATATATGAAGCAGCAAAAACTGGTTGTCAGCATTGATAACAATAAGAAATGTTACTTTAGCACCAAATCAGCATAAAATGATTTCTGAAGGATAATGTGACACTGAAAAATGGAGTAATTGAGTGATGGTAATTCAGATTTGACATCACAGGAATCACTTTTCTCATTCTTAAGATGGGCAAATGTTAATGCATCCTCTAAATATGATGACCATTCATGCAAGAAATGGAGCAGTAGAGCATAAGAGGGCAGACATACATACAGTAATATTAGCAAAGAAACACAGAGTTCAGAAACCCATGTGCTCAAAAGTCACGAAATGCACAACTTGCATGCAGACCCACGCATCTATTTTCAAAATGCCCTGAAGATCAAAAGACTTGGCCCTGTGAAGTACACTTCTAGGTTTTGCTGGGTTAACGTGTTGTTTCTGCCATGCCCTCGTGCTGAGCACAAATGAAAAAGGCATTTGAATGTTTTTCTGAAGCGCAACAGTTGGCCAAGGGCATACATGAGTAAGGTTGCCAATCGTTCCGTATAATTTTGCGAGAGCAGTTTGGGCGAATACAAACAACGTGATTATTGATCATGAGCCCAACATCCAGCAAGGCAGGAAAACATGCAATCTACCTGAGAGAAGACGTATTTCACTATTGTAAGTTAATGTTGTTAAAAAGGGAAGGAAAAAGGCACATTTAAAATGTTTTAAGTTAGTGTATTCTTAAACTTAGACCTCATTATTGAAGCACAAATTCAAGCACTAAAAGCAGCCCACACTCTGAGTCTCTAAGTTATCTTTAATTTAAAAAATATGCATTACGGTTGCATGGTAATTGGGTATGTTTTTTTTGTAATACTTTATTGACTGACCTTTCAGACTTTCAGTTGTTATGCTTTAAAATGTAATGCCATAGCCATGTATGCAGCAAAATATTTTAGTGTTACTTTATTCTGTACCTTATTTATTAAAGAATCACAGTTGTCCCCTATTTTCCTTTCCTAAAGTTGGCAACCCTATACATGAGGCAACTTATCCAATTTCAGCGATGGTGTCAGGGCAGAAGGATTTAATAAATCCACAATATGATAAAGAAAAGTAAAAACCCCAGCAATCAGTTTCACTCTTAAACCTGAAACAAAACAGCTCAGATCAACAAAGAGAGGTCTTTATATGTACTTTGACATGTGGGTAAAGGCATCACTGTACCGTTACACAAACACAAAACTGAAGCGCCAACAAATCACTGCAGTCACGCCATATACAGTATATATATATATATATATATTTTTTTTATGTGTCTCCGATGTCTACTGAATGAGAACCAGAAATGTGCAAAAGGTGATGAGGTTTTTTGAGTGTCAGTTGGTTAGAAATGTAGATGGACACTTGAATCTACCAATTAGGTGTCCACACCTTTAGCCTACCATGCAAAGCTATGTAGACGCGCAATGTATTTTTAAGCGTAGATGGCGTGATGGATGGCTTGACCGCTTTCTGTTTCTTGTTTACTGGAAATGTGCAGAAACACATTTTAGATATTTCTCCAACTGAACAGTCGATACATAACAGTACAAAATACTGACTCTTATCTGTCCCTCAAAACCTTATTTCCGCTTGTGTCAAATGCAATATGCTGTCTGCCCTGACTAATGTCTGTTATTCTTAAGTTAGTTTAACAGATGGTAAACTAACAGATGCACTGAAGAGGACTTGCTCCACGTGGTCATCGGACATTCTGCTTCGACATAGTGTCCATAGTGTCGACATGTCCATCTCACTTCGCTAAATTATTTAATTAATTTCAAAGGCCCTTATACAACAGGAAGATAACCCAAAACCGCAAAGACAATAACAGAGCAAATAAATATATTAAACAATAGGATTTAAAAAGGCAAATTATTTCCATGTTTTTGCCACAAAATTACATTGTAGTTTAACATTTAAAAAGTTAGTTTACCATTTGCAAAGTATTCTCCTGTCTTGTAAATAAGACATTGCAAAACGATGCCGTGTTGATATTCAAACCAATAAGTTTAGCTTTTTACAACAGTTCAATAAACACTAAATGACATTTCTAGTGCTGCCAGATACTTTGTTCCATTTAGTTTCCTTAACCTTAACAAAAATAGTTCCAAATAAAGTCCAATCAAATTACTGCATTGTGTATCAAAGCAGCACAGCATAGTGGCAGTTGTGTCCAATTCACCAGCTTAATACACTATTCTATGCCACTTTAGTATAAATAGTGTGAGTTGTGTGTTCACACTGATAATTCCAAAGTAAAATGTGCTGTCAGACTCTGATTTTATGACAAAATAACCTTTTAATGTTCATACACAGACAGGGGTATATAATGCATAGTAGGCCTGTAAGTGCAAGTATAGTGCATCATTTGGCACACAACTTGTGTTTCATTCAGTTCAGAATCAATAAATATATATAGATTGATTATTTCCTGAATGAATCAGTGTGTTAAACAAATCAGTTGGGTGATGATTCAAGAGTGTCAGAGTCGTTCTAGAATAAACAGTTTTGAGCGGTGGGTTGAGTGAATTAACGAATCCGTTGAATGAATGGACTACAGGTGTATTGTAACCTACACAATGCTTAAGTTCAAATGCTAACACAGGCTATCCTCTCTCTATAGTGCAGCCTAATCCATGTGTCTAAACTTCATAGGCTTTCAATTGGATGAGCTTTACGAAGCTAACATGATTGGTAATTGGAATAACTTTTAATCACAGGGGAACTCTCAACTTTACATTGTTGAATGAAGTTTTAAGATTTAATTATATGATTTCCCTAATGTGCATATTGTTCTCTGCTCTGAATAACCCAGACATACTGCTGTTAGGTTTGTAACACAGTACTGTGAACATATTCAAGAGTATCAATTCATATAATTTACCACTTTCAGTGGTGATATAAAAGTGGGTGTTTCCTTCCTCTGAGACATCACTTGGTTGTGTGTCTCTACTCTGGTTGTGAATTCTCAGCCTCTGCTTAACAGCCCTGTCTTTCTAACATGACATGACAGTGTAACTTCAGTGAATCTGCTGGGTGATGCATGCTAGAAAGTCTCATGTTTATTCAGCAACAGACCCAGAGAGTAAAGTTCACTCACATCACCTTACATCACGTCAGCCTGAATACACCAGTTAATTCATTTACCACAGACTGGCAGTAAACTTTCATAGTCAACAAGCAAAAAAAATAAAAGTGCAAAATAATGAGGGCATAGTTTTAATGTGTGATGACCTTTGGACAGACACCGAAAGTGCTCTTTCTGGTCACACTGCACTTGAGGTCTTTGGGCTTGTTAAGTGTTGAGACAATTGCTGAGCTTTCTCCATGGGGAATAATAATATCGCTACAGAGACACAATGTCCTGCCAACCACATCTCACTGCTATAGCACACAAGAGGTCTCCAGGGATTTGTATTGCAATCATTTGCTCTGCTTGGTGGTCTGTCTGGCAGTCGATGTTGCACTAGCTCATACCATTTGTTGTCCTGTCCTCTTTATCTACATGTATTTTTTTGCATGTTGCAGCATAAAATCACTTGTTACTAAAACATACTTCATGCCCCATGCTGTCATTTTCGTGCATGTTGTAGAAATATTAAACCAATATATTGCAGTAAGTTGGGGCACAGTATGTACTATATCAGGTATGACATAAGGTTTAGAGAGGGCAGGAGGAAATTAGTCCCGTGAGAATGTGGGAAAATATTGTTTTATTTTGTCCTTCCCTTGCCAGCGTTGTGAAATCACTGCAGTGTGCTTCTTTAAATTTGTTTTGTTTTGTTTTTTTTGACTGTGTCCTACTGATCTGAATTTGGCAAACTAATCATGATCTTTACAGTTCAAATATTGCTTTACTAATATAAAGAAGAGTCTAATCAATTAATTTATTTAATGAACATATGACTTATTATATACACTGAACAAAATTATAAACGCAACACTTTTGTTTTTGCCCCCATTTTTCATGAGCTGAACTCAACTATCTAATACTTTTTATATGTACACAAAAGGCCTATTTCTCTCAAATATTGTTCACAAATCTGTCTAAATCTGTTAGTGAGCACTTCTCCTTTGCCGAGATAATCCATCCACCTCACAGGTGTGGCATATCAAGATACTGATTAGACAGCATGATTATTGCACAGGTGTGCCTTAGGCTGGCCACAATAAAAGGTCACTCCAAAATGTGCAGTTTTACTGTATTGGGGGGTCCGGGGAGGTCCGAAAAGCAGTCAGTATCCAATGTGACAACCATTTGCCTCACGCAGTGCAACACATCTCCTTCGCATAGATAGAAAAAGTCTTAGATCTTTGAGTTCAGCTCATGAAAAATGGGGGCAAAAACAAAAGTTTATAATTTTGTTCAGTGTATGTAACTAGATAATATTTAGCATATGTACATTCATAATAATGCCAGAGGATGATTCCCCATTGAAGTAATATTGCTTTTATACAACAGCTGAATAATCAAGAACTTTATATTGAGAAAATAAATTTTTAGTCAATATTGTCACAGCAGAACCAACCATTGCTCCGAGCAACACAGCAGTGGAATTCTAAATGAATCAATGTTTTGAATGACTCAGTTGAGCAAATGATTCAATGACTCACTCATAATGATATTAATGTATTTTGGCCCTAAATTAATTCATGTTTTTGAAAGAAGTGGTTGAGGTGATGCTTTAACGATTTACATAAAGACAGTTGCTGTGTTCAAAATTGCATATAGCATAATATATAGTATTTATATTGTAGGCTTATCTAAATATTCCAGAAATGGTAAGCCTAATATGGTAGTATGCTATTCCCAAATGTAACTAGTCACTTGTTTAATTCCTAAATGAATCAGTGTTTGAGGGAATGATTGAATGACAGTCATTTCATTTATGTATAAATTCAATGTTTTTGAATTAATCTCTAGAGCAACTAATTGACTTGTAAAGAGGTTTACTTGTCGCTGTCTACTAGTGTAATGTAACTACTAGTGTAATAACCTGCAGAAAGAGCAAGTAAAAACCAGCATTTAATTGTGGCTTTATTTTAAGCATGTGGTGGTAGAAGTGTTGTATCATTTCCCATAACCCTTATACAAGATTTATACTGTATGTACACCAGTGATTTATATATATATATATATAGTCTGTCTCACATGCGTCTTGTGTACTTAATTTTTGTGAATGATTCTGTTGTGTATTTATAGTACAGCAATAAATAAGCTTTGCTACTTGTACTCCAGCCTCTTACTGATTCACTGATTTTAACACATTCACCCAGTCACTTTAGAACCAGTTGGGAATATTCTATATTGTTTAAAGAAGATTGTCAAAGTCTTTGCCTAACATGGCTTCATTACTTACCTCCAGTCATAATATTATATTAATTAACATAAAATAATTCCATCTGCTACACAGTCAAAATGTTAAAGCTTTTGGTTGTTATACCACCATAATTCTCATAACAATTGGTACAACAGTGATGAATAGTCCTCTTGAACATAATTGTTCAGGTTCTCTCCATTTAGAGGGTAATTAAGAGGAAAGTTGTCTGATTTGTGACCCTAAGCATCTGGACTGGCTTTTGCTTCCTGTGACATACCACATTTGTTGCTAGGTCAGAAACAACCCTCTTATTCAATTGGGACCACCTCATTTTCAAGACTAATTGACTGAAAACGAGCACAGAGTTGCACATCCACCACTCCCCTGGTGGTCTGCCAACAGTTGTTCAACTCTTGCCAAACTGCCTCGTTCTTGCAGTAGTTTTTACATGTTTGTTTCTCAAACCTCCCAGTGCTAAATGTGCTAAATGAACTTGAGTTAGTTCAGTATTTGTAAAGCCCTTCAAGTGAGATTAAATTATAGCTGAACAGACAAAGATTTACTTTGCAAAGATGAAAACATAACAGACAGTGTGGTTGTCTTTTGCTTTCATTGCATGCCAACATGATACACAGACACCTCTGCAAATCCTCATAATCTCATTGATTTTTAAGTGCCATTACTTCTTTTCTCCTGCAGGTGGTTCACTAAAATTTTAAGCACCCCAGGAATTCCATGGATGTTAGTTGTTCCGTGTCGCCGAGGCTTTGTGGAGTTCTTCATACTGGATTCATTGCTCCTTTGCCGTCACCTAAAGGTTGTTCCAATGCTCATGGGGAACTGCCTGCTGCTGTTCCTCTGGTGCCTCTTAGACAAAAGCTTCGTTTCTCCCCTCCACTCTTCATCCCAGAGCAGGTTGGGGAAGGAGCAGTACAGGAACATGATGGCACATAGGAAACATGGCATGATGGGAGTTCACAGAGTCAAGAGAGGATGGGTGTGGAACCAGTTCTTTGTTCTGGAGGAATACATGGGATCTGATCCGCAGTATGTTGGAAAGGTAAGATGATATTGATTCTCAGAGCTGATGTTTAGGGTCAAAGGTATTGAGAATAGTTTGGGAACAAAACTGTGGGTGTGTGCAACGGCTTGAACTAGAGCTTGTAGTTATTCTTTCATCTTCCCTTCTTTGTTCATGACAAGCTCTGAGTTGCTTAAAACTAAATATTATACGTACCACATAGCATGGTTCATGAGTTGAGCAACCAGATGTTGCAATGGAGACTGCAAGAAGTGGTTACATATAACAAGATAAAAATATAATAATGAATAATTTTTTGTTGCAGTGCATTGGAATGCAACTTTTGTATATTCATACATACATACATATATATTTTTTTGTACATTCAGATGTACACTAAATGTACAGAATGAATAATTTTTTGTTGCAGTGCATTGGAATGCAACTTTTGTATATTCATACATACATACATATATATTTTTTGTACATTCAGATGTACACTAAATGTACAGATGTTGATTGCCATGGATTTGCAATAGCAGCAAAGAATGTGAGATTTCATGACAAGCTCTGAGTTGCTTAAAACTAAATATTATACGTACCACATAGCATGGTTCATGAGTTGAGCAACCAGATGTTGCAATGGAGACTGCAAGAAGTGGTTACATATAACAAGATAAAAATATAATAATGAATAATTTTTTGTTGCAGTGCATTGGAATGCAACTTTTGTATATTCATACATACATACATATATATTTTTTTGTACATTCAGATGTACACTAAATGTACAGAATTTGCAATAGCAGCAAAGAATGTGAGATGCTCTCCAGAGGTAATTTGTGCAACTTTCATAGGAATTAACATCTCTAGGTTACGTATGTAACCATGGTTCCCCTAGGGAATGAGACGCTGTGTCGAGATTCGCTTTGCGAACGCCCTTGCGTGACCGCGTTCTGAAGCACGTGTCAAATCAGTCCAATAGAGCAGCGACACGTCACGAGCGGGGTGACGTAAGCACCAGAAAGTATAAAAGCACATCCAGCAGAGTGCAAACCAGCTTCGATGAAGTAGCGCCTGCAGGGATGCAGGGAGTATGGCAAAGAGACGCAGCGTCTCGTTCCCTCGGGTAACCATGGTTACATACGTAACCTAGAGACGTTCCCCTTCAGGAATTCAAGCTGCGTCGAGATTCGCTTTGGGAACGAGAATACCCACTGTGCCATACTACCAAGTTCCTGCCTGTGTGTGTATCTTATGAGCACATCACGAAGAGAGAACTTGGGAACCTGGGGTAGATGCCAGGTCTAAATTGTAAAAGCGGACAAAATTGCCCGCCGCAGCACAAATGTCCTGCAAGGCCACACCCAAGCTGAAAGCCTTGGAGGCCGCCATACTCCTGGTCGAGTGCGCTCTAACCTCCATAGGCAACGGGAGGCCAGAGGACTCGTAAGCTAGTGAGATAGCATCGACCACCCACCTACTCATAGTCTGCTTGGTCGCCAGAGATCCCTTCCTCGGCGGACCAAAACAAACAAACAAAAGCTGATCTGATCCGCCTCAGGGTGCCACGGAGGAAACCAGTGATAAGTGGGTGTCTTCCCAATGATTGACCACCCAGAGGGCGTGGTAAGTAGCTAAGGCCGCCACGTATACCTCAATGCCGAGCCGCCATCTGCTCCGATTGAGCTAGTATTAACCAATCGTCGATATAATTGAATATACGGATGCTGTCAAAACGCTGTCAAACGGCTTCGGTTCAGAAGACCGAGATCTAAGATCGGACGCAAGCCCCCATCCTTCTTCGGAACGATGAAGTAACGGCTGTAGAACCCGGATGCAGAGGAGGAACACGTTCTATGGCCCCCTTATTCAAGAGAGTATCTACTTCTTGTTCCATTACCACAGCCTGCTCGGGGCCCACTAGTGTGGGGATGACCCTGTTGAAATGAGGCGGACAAGAACCGAACTGGATTCTGTAACCTTTCTTTACAATCTGCAGGACACATTTTGAGATATTTGGTAGAAGTTTCCATGCTACCAGAAAATCTACTAAGGGAACCAGCCTCTCGAGGCTGGCCTCTGGTATTATTAGACGAGCCAGTTCGGTGCCCTGAAGCGGATGACTGGCAGGGAACGACCGACCTGACTGCTGTAGCACCCTCACTTGAGGGGGCGAGCTCTCCCGTGCCGTACCGTTGCCAGGCGGCAGCTGGGAATTTCACTCATCGGAACTCACTGAGCCCTGAAGCACAGAGGGTGGCAGGGGTATCAATAACCCTCTGTGAGGGCACTGAGGAGGATTGGGCACCATATACTGAGGCGTTATCCTTTCCTCCCCAGGTGGGCTGCCCTCAGGGACCATTTAGCCGAGGTCCTCTTAGACAAAATAATGGTCCGCAGATCTGTTTTCGGTCTAGAAGACGCCGACTGAGAGCATCGCCCCGACCTCCAATCTTTCTTTCGGAGGGGTGCGGGTTGCGATGCTCTGTTTTTGAGACTGGCGATATGAGGAGCTTGATGGCTTGGGCTGCTCCCGTTCAGCAGCCCCACCCGAGGAGGTCAGCCTGGTATGCTTGTAACACCGCCATGGTGTGCAAACATGCGCCAGCCTGACCTACCGCCGTATAAACTTTCCAAACCAGACTCGATGTAAGCCTAACAGGCCTCGTGGGAAGCTTCGGGGCCTTCAGGGACGATGCTGAGGATGGGGAGAGATAGCTCGCAAGCATCTGCTCCACCACTGGCATCGCCCCATATCCCTTATCATTTAGCCCCACAATGTTCTTTTGAATAATTCTAAACTGTGGGGCTGTAATACGGGATGAGTACGGTTTCTCCCAAGACATGTTCTGATCCACCAAAACTGTTACATGTCAAACATAAAAATGTGGATGTTATAACCTGAAACCATTGAATTAGTATTCACAGGAAAGGAAGAAGGTTAAAAGGGTTCAATATTGTATCCCAGGCTGAAAATTCAATATCAAGGTCCTCTACAAAGGAAGTTCGGATTGAGCACCTTAAGCTTAAATGGGATCAGGGCTAAATTGAATAGTTTGCAGTCAATGCCAGTGCAATCAGTTTGGCCTAACTGAGTGCTGTCTGTGCAGATGTACATTGGGAGACAGGGGCTTGTCACGGGCATGTTCTCAACCACATGCCACATCTACACATTGAAAAACAACTCAGTTTTTCTCTCAAGATCAGTCAAATTACATTGTAGATCCTTGCCTGTGACCTCTGATATATGTAACCCCAAGAACAGCAGTAGCAAGAGCTAATAAAGCTTTAATTACAAACGAATATGTTAGCCTGTTACTATAAATATTGTTTGTTGACTATAACCTCCTTTAACTCAGGTCACTGGAAAAATTAGGCTTACAGGCTACTTATGAATTGCATGGATGATGCTCATGTTGGCATCAAATGAGCAAGCTGCTTTTAAAGAGTAGTTGTTAACTGTTGTTGACATTTTATCATCACTGTTATTTTATAATTTTACATTTACTAAAAATGTTGGTCCATATAATAAGGTGGGATGAATTTGCATATTCACACTGATGAACTAGCCATATGGCAGTGCAGTGTTGGGAAAGCTAATTTCAAACTGTAGCTTGTAGCTTAAAGGGGTCATGTGATGTTGCTAAAAATAACATTTTGTGTATTTGGTGTAATGAAATGTGTTTATGCAGTTTAAGGTTAAAAAAACACATTCATTTCCACATACTGTACATTATTGTTTCTCCTCTATGCCCCGCCTTTCTGAAACATGTAGCTTTTTACAAAGCTCATTGGTCTGAAAAGCGAGGTGTACTCTGATTGGCCAGCTATCCATTGCATTGTGATTGGCTGAATATCTCAAGCGTGTGACGGAAATGTTACGCCCTTTACCATATTGTGATGCCCTGTCCGGCCAGAGCAACGAGACAAAAACATTAAAACCCATTATAAACGAGGCATTTGTTGCATGCAGTGTGCATTTGTTGCATCTTTTTTAGCGTTGCATCGCGCTGCATAAACATAAAACCATGTCTGCATTTGTGATCGGAGAAATGACAAACAGCAAGTGCTACTCTACACTGCTCAAAACTCTGCGTTTGAATTGTCAGTGGCAAATTCTTTAAATATAAACAATTTACTTACAGTCTGTGAGTCAGAACAGCCGGCATTGTAGTCTACTCTACCAGGATCAGGAAACAGTCCTCCATGAAATGCGCTGGACACATCTGAATATTTGGGTTGAACTGTTCTGGAACAGTGTTGTAAATACAACTTAACCACTGATTCATAGTCATGTCCTCTTTTGGAAGGCCAAACCAAGTAGTTTCTCTTTCACAATGAAACACACGTTGAGCTAGAGTGAGCGGAGGCCGGAGGCCTAGAGTAAGCGGAGAGGGCGGCAGGCTTGAGTGAGCGGCGGCCGGCGGCCTAGAGTAAGCGGAGGCCGGCTTGAGTGAGCGGCGGCGGGCGGGCTTGAGAACGACGCGGAAGCCGGATTCGACGAAGGAGCATCCGGCAGGCTTGCGGCAACCACATGTGACGACCCCAGGCTGGACTCCGCTTCGTCCATGGTGAAAGCCGATCTGGCGATCCACAGCGTGAAGTTGATGTATTTCCTCA
>NW_015505585.1:943425-1000593 GCF_001515645.1 Sinocyclocheilus grahami | reverse complement strand
GTCAGTGGCAAATTCTTTAAATATAAACAATTTACTTACAGTCTGTGAGTCAGAACAGCCGGCATTGTAGTCTACTCTACCAGGATCAGGAAACAGTCCTCCATGAAATGCGCTGGACACATCTGAATATTTGGGTTGAACTGTTCTGGAACAGTGTTGTAAATACAACTTAACCACTGATTCATAGTCATGTCCTCTTTTGGAAGGCCAAACCAAGTAGTTTCTCTTTCACAATGAAACACACGTTGAGCTAGAGTGAGCGGAGGCCGGAGGCCTAGAGTAAGCGGAGAGGGCGGCAGGCTTGAGTGAGCGGCGGCCGGCGGCCTAGAGTAAGCGGAGGCCGGCTTGAGTGAGCGGCGGCGGGCGGGCTTGAGAACGACGCGGAAGCCGGATTCGACGAAGGAGCATCCGGCAGGCTTGCGGCAACCACATGTGACGACCCCAGGCTGGACTCCGCTTCGTCCATGGTGAAAGCCGATCTGGCGATCCACAGCGTGAAGTTGATGTATTTCCTCAGCGACCAGCACAGATCAGATCCAGGCATGACGAAGCGGATATCGTCCTCTTTTGGAAGGCCAAACAAAGTAGTTTCGCTTTCACAACGAAACAGACAGCGCCTTCACGACATGGTGGCAACAACAATACTACAGTGAGAATTAAAGTTACGTCTTCTTTCTTTGCATGAACATTTGAACGGCATTATGCAAGTCTTTCTACATCGTGACATAGACATGTGGGGGCGTGTTAGAACGAGACGTTTTAGGTAGGCGTGGTTGACTCTTAACTTTTATAAAGAATATCTCTTTGGATTTGAGAATTTAGTCTTTGCAACTTTACAGATCTTCTTTATGCACCAAGAGCTTGTAACACTCCAAAGATGAAGGAAAAATTTAAATCGCATCATATGACCCCTTTAAAAAAAGTTAGCTTATCTAAACTAAGGTACTATCTCAGACAACTATTGAACATATGAAACTGTTCAACAGAATAGTATACAATTATTTAACAGATTATTTAATCAGCAGAACCAGAAGCTAAAGTTTAAAGTATTATTTTATAAACTACAATGAAAGAGTAAAGAAAATGGTATTTATAGTATAATATGTATCATATATAAAACATTTGTCACTGCTTTATATGTGGGGCCTACTGTATATAGGCCTATGCTCTGACGGATTCAATTATTTCATTCTGTGAAGGATTCGTCATACTGATTCAAATGGTAAGTCCTGAAATTGTGAGATTTTTATGTTGTTGTTGTTGAATGTGTGTTTGTATGTGTTAAAGCAATCTGCTCAAAAGAGTAATTTGTTTGTGAATCGGACTATAGTAGACATGAGTTCACGAAAAAAAGAAACAAAATCAGACAAAGTCAGTGGTAACGTTAAATATTTGCGAAAACAGTTTCAAATAAAAGTCCTTTGGATCACATCACATGCAATTTGGACTGCAAACTCAGGTAAACTACCTTTTTTTTTTTTACAGTGTGGACGTATATTCCATAGCACCACTGCTGAAAAGCAATGTGTGATATATTGATTTTAGAAATTTAGGTTGTTAAAATGAATCGTCTCTAGGTTACGTACGTAACCATGGTTCCCCGAAGGAACGAGGCGCTGCGTCGAGATCGCTTTGGGAACGCCCCTGGGGTAGATGTCAGGTGTAGGTTGTAAAAGCGGACAAAAGTGTGCGGAGAGGACCAGCCTGCCGCAGCACAAATGTCCTGCAAGGCCACACCCAAGTTGAAAGCCTTGGAGGCCGCCATACTCCTGGTCGAGTGCGGTCTGACCCCCATAGGAGACGTGAGGCCAGAGGACTCGTAAGCTAGTGAGATGGTCTCAACCACCCACCTACTCATGGTCTGCTTGGCGGACCAAAACAAACAAACAGCTGATCTGCCTTACGCCACCGGGCAGCTCTGTGTGCTTAAGCGTCCAGTGCTCGAACTGGACAGAGCAGATTAAGCCTTTCTTGGCCTACTTCCTGGAACGGAGGATGATATAATGCCTGAAGTAATATGGGCCCTGGTGAAGAAGTGGGCACCTTAGGGACATACCCGGCCCTCGGGTAAAGAAATGCCCTAACCATGTATGGAGCAAATTCCAGGCATGAAACAGAAAGTGCCTGAAGATCCCCGATCCTTATTAGTGAGGAAATAGCAAGGAGAAAGATGGTCTTGAGCGTGAGCAACATGACCTGAAACTTCTTCTATGGGTTCAAAGGGGGCATTGAGGGCATTGAGGGCACCTTAGTGCGCTCAACCGGCCTCAGCCTCAGGGTGCCACGGAGGAAACGAGTGATAAGTGGGTGTCTTCCCAATGATTGACCACCCAGAAGGGCATGGTAAGCAGCTAAGGCCACCACGTATACCTTCAGAGTGGGCAGTTGACAGGGTCCTGCAGTCGCTGTCCGCACCATGAAGTGAAAAGTTTCCACTTCAAGGCGTACTGTTTCCTAGTGGCGGGAGCTCTGGACTGGAGTATAGTCTCAACAACCTCAGTTGAGAGACCAGATGCTAGGAGCTGTGCCCCCTCAGGGACCATGCCCACAGCTTCCATAACTCCGGGCGGGGGTAAAGAATGGCACCCCCGCCTGAGAGAGGAGGTCCCTCCTGATCAGAATTTCCAGCGGAGAGCCATCGAGGAGGGACACCAAGTCCGAGAACCATACTTGGGCCGGCCAGAACGGGGCTACTAGCAACAGACGGACCCCATCCTGGCGTACCCTCTACAGAACTCCCGGCAGCAGAGCGATTGGGGTAAAAGCGTACAGATGAAGCCTTGGCCACGTCTGCACCATGGCATCCAGCCCCAGTGGAGCTGGATGCGTGAGGGAGAACCAGAGCGGACAGTGTGTCGTTTCCTGCGACGCAAATAGATCCACTTTAACCTGGCCAAATTCCCTCCAAATGAGCTCCACCACCTCGGGGTGGAGCCTCCATCCCCCGGGCTTCAGCCCCTGTCTCGACAGGATATCTGCCCCCTGATTTAGATACCCAGGGATGTAAAGAAGGATCTGTGACCTGTGATCGCAGACCCTCCTTCCGATTGATGTAGGAGACCACCGATGTGTTGTCTGTGCGGATGTGTTGTCTGTTCCCCCTTAGGTCTGGTAGGAAGTGTGTCAGAGCTCGAAACACGGCCAGTATCTCCAGGCAGTTGATGTGCCTAAAGAGATGATGGCCTTCTCACAGACCCCAGGCAGAGCGGCCACTCATGACCGCTCCCCAGCCCGTGAGAGAGGCATTCATCGTTAGCATTATGCGACGATAAGGAGCCCCTAACATCGGGCCTTGAACCAGGAACCAACGTTTCTTCCACATGTCTAAGGCACGTAAGCATCGCCGCATGACCTTGATCATGCGAAGCGGATTCCCCCTTGGGGGAAATTCCTTGGTTCTGAGCCACCACTGCAAGGGTCTCATGTACAGCAGGCCAAAAGGTATCACGTTGGACGCCGCTGCCATCAGGCCCAACAGCCTTTGAAACTGTTTGACAGTGAGTGACTGGCCTTCTCTTACTCTCGTGACTGTCGTGAGGATTGACTCGATTTGAGCAGGAGACAGACGTGCCTGCATCGAGGTTGAGTCCCACACCACGCCTACATAAGTGGTTCTCTGTAGTGGAGAAAGAACACTCTACTTGGAGTTTAGTCTTAACCCCAGCTCTCTCATATGGGCGAGGACGACATCTCTAGCACCCTCACTTGAGGGGGCGAGCTCTCCCGTGCCGTACCGTGGCCAGGCGGCAGCTGGGATTTTCGCTCGTCGGAGCTCACTGAGCCCTGAAGCACCGAGGGTGGCAAGGGTATCAATGAACCTCCGTGAGGGCACTGAGGAGGATTGGGCTCCGTATACTGAGGTGTTATCCTTTCCTCTCCAGGTGAGGCTGCCCTCAGGGACCTGAGAATGGTAGAACCATTTAGCTTGGCATCGCCCCATATCCCTTATCATTCAGCCCCACAATGTTCTTTTGAATAATTTGAGACTGTGGGGTTGTAAATACGGGATGAGTGCGGTTTCTCCCACCATCTTGACACCTCAGCATGGAGATCGGGGAAAAACGGAAGGGCTTCCGAACACTGAGAGAGAGCCACGGATCTAGAGGATGAGCACCGAGAAAAGGACGAGCCCGTCTCGGATCCCTCCACTAAATCCACCTGCGATCCCCATAACAATAGTCTACGCTGTGCCTCGGCAACAGCGGGACCGCTGCCAGCGGGATCGCGAGCCTGGCCGCTCTCATCAAACACAGCCAGGCGAGAGCGGAGCATACGCAGCGAGAGTAACTCGCAGTGATGACAATCAGCTCCTCGAAAGCTGACCGTGCATGCTCCGCGCCTAAACAAACAACACACAGATCGTGTGTATCCCCCGCTGCCAGATAGTGTGGGCAGGGAGGCACACAACGTCTGTAATGCCGTTTGCTCGCCATATATATTAGTTTAGACTTTGATATATTCTTTTGAATGCTTGTGGACTGACAGACAACAGTAAATAGACTGACACATACACAGAGAGCTACTGAATAGCAGAAGCTAACTTGCGTTCTGCCGGATGCACTTTTATACTTCCTGGCGCTCATGTCACCCCGCTCGTGACGTCTCGCTGCTCCATTGGACTGATTTTACACGTGCTTCAGAACGCGGTCACGCAGGGGCGTTCCCAAAGCGATCTCGACGCAGCTCGAGTTCCTGAAGGGGAAATTGCAGTTCATCTGAAATTCAATATGTTCAGTCAGTTGTTGTTAATATAATTTATTTTAGATTTACAGCCCCATTTATTTTGTCACAAAACAAAGATAATGTCAATTAGAGTGAGAGTATACTTCAGCAGATACATAAGCATTCTAATCAACATGTTGTGATGATCAGCAGATTTTTGACTAAATATTTTCTTTAAAAAGGACATACAATTCTGCCAAAAATACGTCTGTGAATATGCATTTAAAAAAATTATTACATGTAATTAATCGCATGAACTAATTTACATTAAATGTATGAATGAAAGAATATAAAAGATCATTTGATTATTGCCTCAGCTTACTTGACCGTAAAGCAAAATTAGATTTGTGTAAAACTGTTGTGCTGCTGAAAAATGTAGATAAATTAGTAGTGCAGTTAATTTAGTAGTGTTAGATATTTTCCAGCTTACATTTACTGTGTTTTGTCTGACACTCTGCACACTTAAGATAGTAGGTCCCAGTGCATTTTCATTAGATCATAACACTTTGAACTTTGCCATTGTGGCTTCACACCTGCCATATCTGTAATTATTAGTTGAGGGAGACTGTGATCAGAGGTGGCATCATGGGAAATTATTACACATTCCATCATGTAATGTTTGAGCTTCCGCCACAATTAAAGTGGCATTGCGCATGAAATGTTACATAAAAGTTACATGGCAGGAAAACTCTAATTAGAGCAAGCAAGAAAAACTCTAATTAGAGCAAGCACTGTGTGCTTTGCACTTACAATGTGCATTGCACATTATAGGCTACTCTCAATTCAGTTATATCTTGTTTAAAAATTAATGGGTCAGTTTGAATAAATGTCAGTTTGACTATCCATCAACTGCAACAATATTTGAAGTTTGAGATTGTCGGGTGCTCGGTTAAACATTCGGTTCTTTCTCACTAGAAGTATATTGTAGAAAAATACTGTATCGTATAACTTTGAGTGGTAATTGGTGAAGCAATCTGAACAAATATATAATGTCAAATATATAATGTTTCAGTGGTTGTCACAAGAAAGCCTTTAACTGGATTCTAATTTTAACATTTTGTGGAGTTATTACAATTATTATTGCAGATACAACAATTAGACCCAAGCAGATTAGGAATCGTCCTCTGAAATAAAAATTGTGATTCAAACTAACCATTTTCATTTCTAAAAGTCAGAGAATTTGTCTAATTTTCTTTAATGCTGACAAAATTATCCAACATCTCTGCAAGTTTTATTTTTGTCTTTATTTTTCAATGTGAAGCAAGTTACACTTTCTTGTTTGCCCTTTGCAGTGAGGATATATTACCCCACTGTCACATTTTCTTTCCTAACTTGACCTTTTCAGTAGAAAATAACTCTTATTGTGAGCCTTGATTTTTTTTCTTGGTATTTTACTCTCAACGCTCAGCATCCTCCTTACCTCTGAACATTTTACCTCTAACATTGTGTGAGACCATGCACTTACATCACCAATTTAGGATAGTGTGTTTTTAATTTACTGGCCTCACTGACATTCATAAAGGTTTAGTGATATAAATAACAAACTTGACACAGATTAGCTCTATCAAGGCTGGGTTGTAGCTCATGGATTATCTGCTATCTGACAGGATTTAGCAGTACAGAGTTCCCCCTCCGTTTGAACATCAGTGATTTTTCCGCCCTTTCAGACTATTAATTCCAGGACTTAAAACTTAATCCTTCCTTTACAGTCAAACTCAGCTTCACCCCAGCTGAAAAAATTGGTATTTCCTTATGCTTCCTCTGAGTTGAAAAGATAACAGTTTCCTGCAACACTTTACAATCGTAAAGTCCTTATGTTTTGTAATATTTTATTTAGCAGTTATCTTTTCTGAAAAAGAGAATTCCATAAAACCTTCAGTAAAGCCATTCTATTTTCAGCTGAAGAATATCTGTGCTGTAAATAAATTAATGTTGTTGAGGCACTAACAGAAAATAAATAACTGAGGGTTATCCACATCAATCCTCTTTGGACATCCTCAAACTGTATTGGTAATAATATGCCACCCACACGGTTAGCCAACATGTAGTCACATGATCAGAGACTGAAATAATGTAGGATTGGTTTGGATAGGCCAAATTTGATTTACTATAAGCAAATGTATTAGAATAAATTGTCATAGTCTCATTGTGTATGATAGATTTGTGTTTTGTAAATGATCATATTTTGTAACAGAAATGTCTCTGGCTTTTGTATGCTGATTTTGTATTAGCATGTATTTGCATATGTTTACAGGTAAATTACAGTAATGAGTAGTCATTTACTCACCAGCTCCCAATGAGATTTCTGACTGTCGCTTTTCACATTTCAGCTTCACTCTGACCTGGATAAGGGAGATAGTATGGTGAAGTACACACTCTCAGGTGAAGGAGTTGGCTCTGTTTTCACCATTGAGCCAAGGACTGGAGACATCCATGCCTTAAGGAGCCTGGACCGAGAAGAGAAGCCTTATTACACACTGAGAGCGCAGGCTGTTGACATGCTCACGGGCAGACCATTAGAGCCCGAGTCAGAGTTTATTATCAAAGTCCAGGACATCAATGACAATGAGCCAAGGTTCCTAGAGGGTCCATACTCTGCCAGCGTCCCAGAGATGTCACCCGTCGGTGAGTTCACTTCTCATTATGTCCCAGATGGTTGGATGTTTGATATGTGAGAAAATCCTGGCCTCAAAGCATGTTGCTTTAAAGTAAGATGAGAGCCATTCATTCTTAATGTGACGATCTGAACTCTTGTTCTTCATTGTCCACATACATATTCAAGGTCAGTGAAAGATATTAGACATTAGTTTGTTGCTCGTAGTAATTAACGGCACTGATTTATCCCTGCTGAAAAAAAACACACAAAAAAAACACTTAAACTAGCCTAAGGTGATTAGTTGGTCTCCCAGTCTGGTTAAGCTGGTCTGTTTTTATGGTTTTAGAAGGCTTTTGGCACATTTCAGCTGGCCAGCTAGTCTGATAACTAATCCCAAATGCTTAATCTTACATCAAATGCAGTGGAAAACTGCTTTTCCCCTTAGGAAAGCATTCACAACTGTTCTGACTCATATTTCTAAACACCATTTTGAATTGATTACTTTGAAGGCCATTTTTAGATTTGTATCCTAATGTAATAGATGCGACAGTATGCAGCCTACTCACATTTTTTTATATATAGGCTACATTTGCAAGAAAAGATATGAATTGGTTAGTTCAAAAAGTATGACAAGTAACTGAGCAATATGTAGTCACAATAAAAATATTATCTTCCGTATATACCTTAATTAGATTAGACGTCTTATTGAATTTAATGCAGATACAAATTAGGCTTTTAGGGATGAACTTACAGTGGCAGGCACTGTATAAAGGTCCTAGATCCTCCATAAAACTGTTGTTTTTGTCTACATTTCTTTTTTTCCGGAAAGACGTTTTGTCAGCCAATCAGTATTTTGTTAAACAACAGTACAGTCCATTAAATGCACTGTACTTATATCCCTCACAGCCTCATTTTCATTCTTGTCAAAAATTAAATATGGTGCAACCCAGACTAAGGTCTATTGTGATGCACTTTTGAGTGTAACAGATTATCCAAAAAAAATAAAAAATAAATAAAAACATATGGTGGGAAAAATAGGTTGTTTATTGGATTTTGAGATGTGGGTGTTGCACTCAAAAATGAATGCAAGCTTGCAGTTGATAATGAAGAGGCGGGTTTTAAGCAGACTAAATGACTGGAAAAGTCCTGCATACAACATGATTCATTGGAAGATCAAGTTATGACATTTTGATCAAACATTAAAAAATAAATATACATGGATGAACAATAAGATCTATAACCTGCTTTTACAAAATAGATGTGCAAAAAGATGTGTCTCTGGTCTTCATATATTTAGAAATCATAAATATATCAAACATAATGATATGTAATGTGGTGGAGTTCATATTTATATTAAAACCTATATAAAACCTATCATTATATACATTATATGGAAAAAAGTATTGGAACACCTGACCATTACACCAATAAGGACTTTAATGATATTGAATTCTAAATACATCCCTGAAAAAGCCCAGCCCCTGAAAAAATTACAGGTAACAGTCTCCCGGCATCCTCCAAATCCAGACTTGCCCATCAGACTGCCAAATAGAGAAGCATGATTCTTCACTCTATAGAACATGTTTCAACTGTTCTATAGGTGCATGCTACACCACTCCATTCGACGCTTGGTAATGTACTTGGTGATGTGAGACAGCATGGAAACCCATTCCATGAAGCTCCTGCTGTACAATTTGTGATGGTATCAATGCCAGTGGAAGTTAGAAATTATTCAGCTATAGAGTCAGCAGAGGGTTGGTGACTTTTACGCACTATGTGCCTCAGCGCTCGGTCACCCCGCTCTGTGACTTTATCTCCTGCTTCATGGCTGAGTTGCAGCTGTTCCTAAATGCTTTCACTTTCCAGTAATACCACATACAATTGACTGTGGAATATCTATTGATGAAATTTCACAAACTGACTTATTGCAAAGGTGGCATCGTATCACAATACCACACTTGAATTCACTGAGCTCTTCAGAACGATCCATTTTTTTCACAAATGTTTGTAAATGCAGACTGTATGGCTAGGTGCTTGAATTTACACACCTGTGGCAATGGGTCTGATTGAAAAAACTGGATTCAATCATTAGGAGGTTCATATACTGTATATTTGTATGCTTGCTATTTGTATACTGCTTTTAATGCACACTGTTCTGAAGCAGCTTTACGAAGAATAGTGCTTTACAACCTCCAGTGAGCAAGCCATAGGCGACACTGACAAGCAAAATCTCTCTGAGATGTTTAAGCTGATGAGGAGGAACATCTCGGAGGAACCAAGACTCAGCAAGGAGTCCTTTCTCCTCTGGCTGAAACATGATTAAACCAATTCAGACAAACATAAACCATACACTGTTACACAATGTATGCTTGTTTACAATTGCAGTACAATCATAAGAACAACTGCTTTTACAATATTTTTTTATTGGGAAGTGTCTGAGGATTATAAATATGGTCTGTATTCAGCATTATTATTTGTATGTGGCAATTCTAGTGTAATTTGACTGTATTTTATGGTCTTTTTCATGTTTGTAATCAGGCTCATATGTGACACAAATAACCGCCACTGACACGGATGACCCTACTTATGGAAACAGCGCGCGGATTGTGTACAGCATCCTTCATGGGCAGCCCTACTTCTCTGTTGACCCCAAGACAGGTGAGAGATTTAACACATGGTCTTGTGCATTCTGTAGAATTCAGCACACCCCTCTGCCCAAAGCCTTTCTACAGCTTTGCCTTTGGCATTTTATTCAATTTGCGTCATGCCGTCATCTCCTGATCAAAAAGTAACTCCTCTGAGCAGCCTGGTCTCATGTTTATACGTAGCCTCTGAGAGATGAACTATTAGGATTGATTAGTCCTTAGAAGAATGTCAGGGGTTTGCCTTTTAATGATACAGCTCACAAAAGCAATGCAGCACAGATTAATGATGACCTGTTCAATTCTTCATATTGCTGTAGATCTTTTATTTTCATCACAAGAGGGTTGAACTGTAAGAATCATCTTACTGTTCATCGCTGTAAAAACGGAACTGTAGCTCTAAAGGCAACAGTTTGCATGACTTTCATTGAGTTCAATTGCTAAATTGTTTTAAGTAAATGTCACTACGTTTGGAAATTTGCATAAAAAACTAGGCAACTATTAGATCAAGAAAGAACTTTCTATTTTTTTGTGCAACAATCATCTATAGTAGGGAAGTATGCTACATTTTAAATGTTAAGGCTCAGTGAATTTTTTTTTCAGCAAGGGTGCATTCAATTGATCAGAAATACTTTTGCATTGTTACAAAAGCTGATGAGTTCAAAAGAACCACATTTATTCGAAATATATATATATATATATATATATATATATATATATTTCGAATAAATGCTATATATATATTTCTATTTATCAATTCTTGAAAAAAAGGATAAATAGCACAATTGTTTTCAACATTGGAAATGAAGACTGGGGTATATATATATATATATATATTGTATTACCTTTATTTTTGTTAGCATTATTTACTTATCTGATATTAAGTCTCTATCAGTTTATGGTAAAATGTATATGTTCTCACATGCTCTCTGTTTCTCTCTCTCTCTCTCTCTCTCTCTGCATTAGGCATCATAAGAGTTGCCTTACCCAACATGGATAGGGAGGTTAAAGAAATGTACCAGGTGGTCATACAGGCTAAGGACATGGGTGGCCAGCTCGGGGGCTTAGCTGGGACCACAACCATCAATATCACTCTCCGTGATGTCAACGACAACCCACCACGGTTTTCTAAAAGTATGTTCAAAAGCAGCTGTTTCTAGACATGAAGGAATCATTATAGAGTGCAATAAAGCTTACACTATTCTGCCAGCATTTCTATATCAGCAGCAGTTTATCCCTGGGGTTTATCTTAAAGTGAATTTAATTGGGTTTCATATTTGCTTTGCTCTTTGGAAACCTTAAACATGAGTCCATTATTTGAATTATTTAATTCGCTTAATGGCTGGCACTGATAACAAAGAGGGGCTATCTTCAAAACAGGGACTGAACAGTAATGCATGACCTGAGAAGAACTTCAGATTTACAATTGGCCATGATTAAGTCCTCAAGGGCTCTTGCCAAACACAAACAACTGAATATTGTTGAATTTACAAATGTGATTAGCATTAGCATTTTCCTCCAGAGCTGCTGAAGTGATTAGTGGATGATTATTGTTAACTACCTCTCAGAGTAATTTCTAAATGTAGAGTCTTACATCTAATACTGAGGGGAGAGTTTGATCACTGATAAAGGTGTTTGTGAATCTTGACAGGCATCTTTCACCTGCGTGTTCTTGAATCTTCACCTGTGGGCTCGTCGGTGGGGAGGGTCAAAGCTCATGATCTGGACTCTGGGAAGAATGCTGAAGTGGAATATAGCATCGTTCCTGGTGACGGAGGCTCAATGTTTGATATTTACAGCAATAAGAACTCTCATGAGGGAACAGTCATACTGAAAAAGGTAGAATATGGCTTCTTGTAGTCATTTTTAGTATCAAAACAAAAAAAGAGATTAGACTGCGTTTTTATAATTACAGTAATGTTCAGAAGTTTGGGGTCTGTAAGATTATTTATATTTTTGAAAAATGTCTCTCATACTTACCAAGACTACATTTATTTGATGAAAAATACAGTAAAAACAGTAATATTATGAAATATTATTACAATAATATATTTTAAAATGCAATTTATTCTTGTGATTGCAAAGCTTCAGCAACCATTTCTCCAGTCTTCAGTGTCACATGATGCTTCATAAATCATTATATTATGCGTATTTGTTGCTCAAGAGACATTTATTAATATTATCAATGATGAAAACAACTGCTTTTATTTGAAAACCGTGATCCACTTTTTTTTCAGGATTCTTTGATGAATAGAAAGATTAAAAATCAGCCTTTATTAGAAATAACAATCTTTTGTAACATTATAAATGTCTTTACTTTCACTTTTTATCAATTTTAATGTGTCTTTGCTAAATAAAATTATAAAATCTTACTATCCCCAAACCTTTGAACAGCAGTGTACATTTATTTCTTATTTACATTTTATAGTTTTAATACTTATTGACATTTTGCATTAAAGGGATGGTCGTTCCAAACCTGATTTCCATTCCTCTGTTTTGATGCATCATATTTAAATACAGTATATATGAACATGAATGAGAGGAGAAGACTATTACACTATAAATCATTTTTACCTACTTCAATTTAAAAAAATAAAAAAATTAAACCAAATTCAGTCTCTATAACTTAAAAAGTTAAAATTAGTTACATTAAAGGGTTAGTTCACCCAAAAATGAAAATTAGCCCATAAATTACTCATCCTCAAGGCATCCTAGGTGTATATGACTTTCTTCTTTCAGACGAATCCAGTCGGAGTGAAATAAAAAGTGCCCATTCATAATAAAAAGTGTCTCACACGGCTCCGGGGGATGAACAAAGGCCTCCTGTAGCGAATTGATGTGTTTTTGTAAGAAAAATATCCATATTCAAAACATAATAATCACTTTAATGTAGCTTTCGCCAACAGTTGTACATGGAAGCAGCTCCGGGAGGATGACGTAAGATGTCGGCGTTGCACGTGCATGTGAGTCTCGTGAAAACCAACGTTTGTTAACAGGAGTAAAGGAAGCAAAGTCTCCTTACTTTAGCAAAGGAAAACCAGTCTCCTCTTGGCTTATATCGAAATCCTCTGACATTCTTCTTTACAAATCCTCCTTTTGTTCTTCTAATTAGTGACCGTTGTTTTGTTTTGATCTCTCCCCTGTGCTTCCCCGTATGTCACTTCTGAACGGTGCATGCGCAACGCCGCCGTCTTACGTCATCCTCCTGGAGCTGCTTCCGTGTACAACAGTGAGCGCAAGCTAGATTAAATTGATTATTACGTTTTAAAAATGGTTATTTTTCTTACAAAAACGCACCCCCCAGTTGAACTTTGTTCACCCCCCTGGAGCTGTGTGAGACACTTTTTTATTATGGATGGGCGCTTTTTATTTCAGCTATTTTGGACTGATGCATGCAACACCCGCTGGCTGCCATTAAACAACTTGAAAGATCAAAGACAATTATTAATACAACTCCGAATGGATTCGTCTAAAATAAGAAAGTCATATACACCTAGGATGACATGAGGGTGAGTAATGTATGGGCTAATTTTCCTTTTTGGCTGAACTAACCATTTAATTTTCTAAAATAAAGTAATTTAAAAAAAAACATTTTGCCATGACTTAATGATTGTATAATTTTTATTTAAAGTTATTTAAGCAAAAGTGAGTGAATACAGCACAGTTCCGTATGTAGCTTATGCATTATTGTACATGAAACAGGAGCTCCTTTACTGCACAGTAAGTAAATTATTTGACAGTATTTGGATGTTTATTTAGGCAATATTTATTTGCTAGCTAAGGTTGGATGACATCAGATGCAAATCACAATGCCATTTGCATCTCTTTTTCAAACACACGTGAATCCAAGGATGATAGCAATAACCCCTCGTGCTCTTTCATTCAGAGGCTCGTGTGTGTTTGCTCTGAGGTGAGTCATATATTATTATTGGATGGCCATCCATAGCATCCCGAATGAATAATGCATAAAGCCATAAAAGCGCAAATGCTTGACCCACAAAATGCAATGCCTGCTCTTGGACTTATCAATTCATTATGTGCTTTGTGGATGTCCTTAGAACATTGTTTTCCCATTCCTGTTTTGCCAACATGTGAAAAAAGAAATGTATTGTGGTTGCTGACCTCTCGGGAGATTTCAAAATTGTTTGAGTTCCCCCAAGATAGAGCCCAATAGTTTTATATTTAGTGGCCATTAATAACTGAGTGCACCCATGGCAATCAGAGCATCTATATTTTGATGTGATGTGACAAGTAGAAATCCCCTCAGATGCCCTGTTCCATGGCCAATCACAGACTTGCTGGCTGTGCTATAAGTGCTTAGTTAAAACAAATGCCTTTGAAGCAAGGTGTGCTCTTCAGTGAGTAGAGAGGTTACTCTTTCTTTACTCAAAGCTAGTGTAGTCTGTGGACAGTCCACTGCTGCTATTCATTTCTCTCTAGAGCAGATGGAGCGACGCATATGAAGAATATGAAAGCAATAGGGGGCTATGCTTTGTTTCATGGTACATTCCACAAATATGGAACACTTTGGTGTCATTATTTTTTGCCATTTAAAAAGCACTAGCTCTAGACATAGAATGTTAGATAAACTAGTATGTAACATAGGTCACAGTTTAGTTTGGGGACCTGTTCTTACTATTACATTTCTATTAACTATGACTTTTGCCCCAATAAACTCCTAATCTGCTGCTTATTAATAGTTAGTAAGGCTGTTTAGGTATGGAGTAGCATTAATGGATGCAAAATATAGTCAAGAATAAGGCATTAATATGTGCTTTATAAATACAAATAAACCACCAATATGCTAGTGATATGCATGCTAATAAGCAACTAGTTATTGGTGAGAATTTGACCTTAAAATAAAGTGTTACTGATGTGTCTCTTAGTTTTGCTGGTGAATAAAAACTTCCACTGAAGGATATGATTGCAAAGACTGCAAAAATTTTGTTTTTTTCAATAGCAAATAAAAATGTCATGTGGACCAAATTAATAATAAAAAAAAAATTGTAAAGCATCAACATGACTCAGTAAATTTAATGCAGTTTTAGGAACTAAAAATGAAAACAGGACCAAAACACACTGGTATGGAGGATTAAAATGATTAACATTATGTCAGCATATGCTATATACTAATAAGCAACTAGTTGTTAGTGAGAATTGGACCTTAAACTAACGTGTTACCAATATAGGCCTAAATCTAAGTTTCAATGAAAAGGTAAAAAGGGAAATTTAAATTTGTCAGCAACTTCAAACCAGTATAGAATGTCCTTACTGAGTTAAATTTGGATCAATGTGCAGTCATTTAACCCTTTTTTTAATTATAAGTTGTAATTAATGTTAATATTATGCATACTGAATCTACTATGTGTGTGTGTGTGTGTGTGTTTGTGTATTCATATATCTGTGAATATTTTTTTAATTGAATATGTAACAAATAATTTATAAATAATTGTAATTTTTGGTATTGGTCATACTGGCCTTCATTCAAAGTACTTAGTAAGAAATGGCATTAAATACTGTGTTGTCACATTAATTTGGTGATTCGGTGTAAAAAAATATATTACTTGCAATTGCAAATTTTAATGTTTGACTAATCATAATTAATGACATTAATATGTGCAATAAATACAGTAGATCATAAAAGGTACAGTGAAAATATTTTCCTGTCCTTCATTCCCTCTTTTATTTTCCACTTTTTTTATTCCCCAAGCTGAGGCTGCACAGGACAAAGTGACATAGTCCTTACATTGCAAAATGGGTGTGCCATATCTGGTGACCCAAAAAATGTCTGGAAATGGATATGAGGGATCCTCACCGTGGGGCATGGAGGAAGGTCAATGACAATGCCCCCTCTTCCCTCTGTCCTCAATAACAGACTTCCCTCTCCCTTTATTTCTCTTTGACGAGCTGTTCCATCATCCCCCTGCTCTGCAACGCAGGGACTTTTCTGAAACACTGAGGCTGAACATTTGGGGTCTCGTGGCTTTATGGGCTCAGTGCTGCTTTGAGCATAAAGAGGATCTACTAAGGTAATGGGTTGAAAGGATAATTGTCTCTATATTAACAAAAGGATTGAAAGGTGGACTTTGGCCTTCCTACATAAGGGATTATATTAATCCTTCCTCACTGAAAACATTTTGCATGTACCGTAGAATGACCAGTATTGAAAAATGATGTACATGCATATGAGATGAAGAATCCGGTCATATCAGTAGCTTAATAAAAGTTGTTTTATTGTACATAAAGAGGGTTCCCTTTGCCTTAATGTACTTAACAACTTCAAAATGCCTTTACATTTATTTGAGGAAACAATAATTCAAAGTTAGAACAGATTTCGAATACTTCACAGCTTACAGTGTAGAAGTGCAATTAAGAATTCATGAATAAATGTCAATTAGTAGGGGAATTAATTAAAGTTTTGGTATGTGCACTGTATTGAATAACAAAACAACTATATGGACTAGCATCTGATTAGCATTCTCTTTTTGAGTGGAGAGAATCCAAAATAGAGAAACGGGCCTTTGTGTTAATTCTCAGAGGAACAGCCTCAGAAGACTCTGAAACGACTAGATAAACAGTGCCATCTAAAGGTGTCCAATGTGACTGTTATAGAAGCACAGAAGGACACAAAGAACAGAAACAGGACATGTTTAGACATGTACAATTAATGCTTGTTTAATGTAGACCAGATTGAAACGTCATATTGATGGTATTCTCTCTCTAAGGTCAGAATTTGTGAGCTAAATTTTAATGCTACAGGTTTTACATGTCCAAAAGTTGCAATACAGGGGCCCACTGTGTGTTTCTGATTGGCCTGCTGGCTCTCTGTCCCGTCATGTCTGAGGTTGTTATGCTTTCAGAATGGTCAGCACTATGGTTAGCTCAGCCTGCAGACAGTGAGGCAGACACGCATCTCAACGCTAGCTTGAAATGACAGACATAATTTTTGTTTGCTGTCACCAATGATAAGACCTCCTGCAGAACAGCAGTGTGGTGCAGACATTAAGTTGATGCTTTTTAAGTAGTACTAAGCTCTTTGTAAAAATCTTAGTAAGTTGTCTTTGTAATCTGTTTTTTTCTTTTTTTTTTTTTTTATGAAAGTGTCTCTTTCAACATTGTTGAGGACTTATATTCCCTAAGTTGTTCTGGAAGATTTATGTCTATTGTTTTTGGCTTGCAACAAACTGGGACAAATTGTTCTTTCTACACTCGGTTAAAGTCATTAACCAACCCCAGTGCAGTAAAAGGTTTTCTTTTCTGATCAACACACTGGATTCTGGTATGGAATTATTTGTGTAAGGCATGCTGAAATATTTTCTTTAATATTTTGATAAAGATGCTGAAGATTTATCAAAAAAATGTTCTTCAAGAACAGCTTCTGTTGCAAATACGAATACGTTCATGACCAAAACAAGTCCTTTTTAAGTCTTTTTAACTGTAACCTAATTTTCTGAAGTTGATTAAGCAATGGTAAATAATATTTGAGACTTAAATAGACTTGAATAAAATCAATTAATATAGACGTTAGCACATGAAGCACATTTCTAGGTACATTTTTAGTTCATTTTTACAAGCCACAATCATGCACAGGCAATCAGGCAACTATTAGTGGAAAAACTAATCAGCAGGACATGATTTATCATTTGTGTTCTGCAGTCGCTCTTATTATCTGAGAAATAACACATTTTCTTGCTCCATACTGTCATGCTTTGTTTGTCATTCCTTTCCTAAGACATTTATTATAAATTATAAAAAGTCTCTCTCTCTCTCTCTCTCACACACACACACACACAGGTTTGTGTTTGTGAAAAGTGGGGACATCCCATAGGCGTAATGGTTTTTATACTGTACAGACCATATATTCTATTGCCCTACACCAACCCTACCCCTAAACCTACTCCTTACAGGAAACTTTGTGCTATTTCAGATTTTCAATACACTCCATTATGTGTGATTTATAAGCGTTTTGAAAAGTGGGGACATGGGGTAATGTCCTGAAAAGTCACCTTCTCCTTGTAATACCTATGTCATACCTTTGTCATTATACAAATGTATGTCCTCATTTGTCACAAAAACGCGCGCACACACACACACACACACACACACATATATATATATATAAAAAATCATTTAATAATGTTAATAGATTATAGTGATGTCATAGAAGATGATGTTATTAGCATTTTCAATTTCATCATGGATTCATGTGACTTTTTAATTCTGTTGCTGAACTTGAAACCTGCAGTCTGTTCGGTTGTGCTTAGCTGCCACAGTTCTTTGCTTTTCAGGTGTGACTGTGCCAAATTCTGGCTTTATATGGCTGAATGAGCACAGTGATGCAAGAGCCAATGGCCAAAGACTTCTCTTCCTTTATTCTCCCTCCTGTGATTCCAGAGTTGATTGAGTGGCAGCCTTTCCTTTCCGTCCCCCTCGCGTCTGAGCTCTGCACAAGCCCTCTGTTATGGAAAGCATTTTTACTTAGATCATGGGTTTTATGAAAGTTGGTGGTGTTTTGTTATTCTTTGACAGTATGCAGCCACAAACAATTTGATATCACTTCCTCTCTGCTGCCACAAATGACAATAAAACAGAGATCATTCCTAAAGGGTTTAAGACTGATGATGTGTCATTATTCATTTTACAGCGTCTGGACTACGAGACCAGAACAGCCTACACCTTTAAAGTAGAAGCTTCAAATGCAGTTATTGATCATCGGTTCCTACATTTGGGACCTTTTAAGGACACTGCCACATTGAAAGTGAATGTTCTGGATGTGGAGGAACCTCCTGTCTTCAGCCGGCTGTCTTATAACATGGAGACATATGAGGACACACCAGTGGGCATCATCATCGGAGCCGTCACAGCTGAGGACCTAGATGTAGGCAACAGTCCTGTTAGGTATGTGAGAACCCCATACACACACACGCACACGCGCACACACACACACACTGTAGTCCCTTGGGTTCAGTCCATTTGGCAATCTTGTTTTGAGCAGAGTGTGCATGCACTGCTTTGATTCTATCCACTCTGACAAACTTCTGGTGCAGTTTGCAGGCATGGACCTTATTTAATGTGGCACATTTGCTTTTTTTAGGTCTTCATTTAAATGCCTGAAAGTGTTAGCTGCAATGTTGATGTTAAAAGCATCTGAGAGCTTGACACAAGTGCATTGTCTTTATGAAAGCATTTGTTTTGACATGAATATTTCATGGAGGTACATACATGGATGTGGTAGTAATTTAGGAACTCTCAGCTCTTGTTAAATATTTCACATCTGTAGATCGTCTATTTGTTAAATTGAGTGTTGCATTTATAGGTAAATATTAATTGAATTAAATAATTTTTTTCTCTTTCAGCTATGATTGGTAATTATTTTGTATTAGATGTATTGTTATATACAGATTTATTATGTCATTATTTATTGATGCATACAAAGTACCTTTTGTGGGATGGACATTAAACAAAGTGGAAGGCACATTTTAGTGTTTGTATCACTGCGCTTGTCTGTACCATAAGATTAATTTAACAATTGGATTAATTCAGGAACACCACAGCTGTGTTAGTTTCGCCGAGACATGGCAGATGTCTCATTGTCTGCATTGACTTCATTTGGAACTATATGGCAGAGCAAAAATACATAAAGTGTAACTGTCAGTATTGTCTGTAAAATTGAAGATACTCAATATTTAATTTTTGTTTACTATTGCATATATCACACTTTGTTTTACACATATAATACCGTATTGTTGTGCTTGTGACCTCACTAAATACATGCTTAAATCGTAGAGTGGTGTAAATATAGTTTTGTAAGTAAATAGGCATTTATAAATTTTTTTTGGTGGGGTTATTTTTCTCTCTCGGACAGTGCGAACAAAATTTTATATAGCTTCTGGATCATTCATCACTCTACAAACAGGGTTTCAGAAGTAAAATTCCCATTAATTTTCTTCATACGTGAACACATTTTTAATGATAACTTATAAACATTAAAAGACTGAGTTAAAAGGCTGCATTTATTATTTTTAATTACTGTTTAACAGCTAAATGCTGGTGAAAAGCTACATTATATATATATATATATATATGTATATATATATACAGTATATATACTTACCCCTCTCAAGTCAGATTTTCTTTATTTAAATTTCTAACTTATAAAACTTTACCAGAAGATGGAATATTTGATAAGGGGTGATTTGACAGCAGTTTGTGAAGTCACTAAGTTCAGTGACACTTACTAGAAGAATCCAGTTGAGACTCTCACTGAGGTTTTGCTTGAATAGCAGAAAAGCTTGGGCGAGCAGGAAGAGAGACACCTGAGACAGAAAGGATGGGGCAGGAATGTTACCCTGATAAAGGTCTGGTGCTACAGGGAAAGAGCAGACTTCCTCTTTCTTTACAGATCCACTAGGCAGCTTATATTAAAGAAACGGGGGTCTCTGCAGGTCATGTCACGATACTGCTGCTGTGTTGGAGCGAGGAGACGGGGGATAATTTCACAAGGAGCTGCCTTTATTTTACCATCACACACACACACAGGTTTGTGTTTGTGAAAAGTGGGGACATCCCATAGGCGTAATGGTTTTTATACTGTACAGACCGTATATTCTAATGCCCTACACCAACCCTACCTCTAAACCTACCTCTTACAGGAAACTTTGTGCTATTTCAGATGTTCAATACATTCCATTATGTGTGATTTATAAGAGTTTTGAAAAGTGGGGACATGGGGTAATGTCCTGAAAAGTCACCTTCTCCTTGTAATACATATGTCATACCTTTGTCATTTTACAAATGTATGTCCTCATTTGTCACGCACGCTCACACACACACACACACACACACACACACACACACAGAGAGCAGGGGGAATAGACGTATAAGACAGCACGCAGGACTCAGGAAACACAGGGCTTAAATACACATGGAAGTTAATCTGGGAAAACTGAAACCAGTGGAGTAATAAATAAAAAAACATGGAAACTAATGAGGGAACACCTGGAAACAGTGAACATAATCAGACACGGGAGAAACTGGGTAATGGAGCACATGAGGGGAGGAAAACACAAGACACAGGCCTGACAGGTCACAGCAGTGGGCTGAAAAGTAGCAGACTAGTTCAAAGTGACCAAGAGTGCTCCTACACATACAGACAGGAAGCAGAATGTGTATAAATATTATTCTACAATATCAAGCATCTACTGACCGATTTTATGTATTTAATCAAATGTATATGATTAGAGTTATTTTAATAATATCATTTAGATATATAATAATTGATACAGTATTAATACAAAAACTAGCAAAAAAAAAGTGATCAAATTCAGTTTCAGCTTGTGTATTTGCTCAGTAATTATAATGGACATGTGCTTTTATTTTATTTTTTGATAAACTTTCCTCGTCTGACATCATGAATTGCCATTGTGCCAGTGGATATGGAGTAATGTAGCTAGACTTTGTGACATGTATTGATGGAAATTAGTTTACTTTAATATTCATTTATTTCAGGGCTCTACTGTAGATGGCAGTCAAAACTAAATTCAGAAAGTTTGTAAAAGAAATGAAACCAATTACACCTACATTAGCTGTATGTAAGTCAATGAAAATCCAACAGACATTTGTTTTCATTATCATCTAGACTTTCAGTGTTTCTGAACAAATATTTTAAGCAAACAACAAACAACTTTTAAAAAGTCTTCATTAAAGTGTTGTAAGCCATGAACAAAACCAAATAATAGTAATAGAAATTCAATAATAATCACAGTTAATAATAAAGAACAAATTTAAAAATCAAACAAAAATAAAAAGGCTTTAATGAGGGAAGGTGAAATAATGCAGGTTGATGGCTTCAGCAAAAGCATATACCATCTAACAACTTCATAGTTGAGAAGTTTTTCTTCCAGGAACCCAACCATTGCACTCTGTATCCTTGTAGGTTCAGTAAAGGAGCCTTATGCACAATTAAAGTGAGAATTAAAGAAATGAGAAATAGTTCTGCTTTTTTTTTCTCTCTCCAGTCAGGAATTCAGTCAGAAGTAGAACAAGACCAAACGGAGCTGAACTACATTCAAGACTCAAACACTGAATCCTTTGGGCTAGATCAGTCATGAATTAGACTCAAAACTGACTCACTCACTGGTAGCCATCTACTGGCATAGCCTACAGGAGGGGTCATTAAATCAGAGAAGGAGCCTGAATGAGTAATTTGTTCTGAAAACATATAGAAGAATCAAAGACCCCACTATTAGCTTTCACCTTTCAGCTTGCCACTTATTGAATGCCCCCACAAAATATACTTAAGAGATAGTCCACACAAAATGAATTTACTCACCCTAATGTCGTTTCAAACCTGCATGACTTTCTTTTATTTGTGAAAAACAAAATAAGATATTTTGAGAAATGTCTCAGTTTATTTTTCCACACATTGGAAGTCAATGGACACCAAAACTGTTTGGCTGTTAAAATCTTATTTTGTACAAGTAAATAATGACAGAATTTTCATAAACTGGATAAACTACTGGATCTTTTTTGAAAGATGTTCATTAAACTCTGAAAAATGTAGGTATTTCTGTAACTGGCATTGCAATTAATTATTAACCAAACATTTTATGTATGAGTTCTAATTTTAATCTTCACCAGAGACCTAATGAAATTCCTTGAACTGTAAATTATACATTTAATGTGGTTGATCCACTTATGTGTTGTTGTTGTCTTTGATGAATTGGTTTGTAGATATTCAGTTGAGTGGAGAAAGGACTCTGAAAACCACTTTGACATTGACCCTGTTGAAGGAACTCTGTCTGTCAGTGAAGCCCTGGACAGAGAGAGAAATACAGAACACAACGTCACTGTTGTAGCAACAAAAGTTAGTAAGTATGGTGGATTGTGTTTTACCCAGATGCACAGCTACAATATGACCAGCCTAGATAACCAAGCAAGTTTACGTCCGTAATATAACTGTAGATTGAAATGGGGATAAACGTTTATACCAGTCGCTTGACCACATTTCTAAAGATTGCATCCCCATCTAGTGGACAAGAATGAAAATACAGCAGTGCTTCGTTCATACTGGCTAAAGAAAAGAAAAAAAATTATCAATAAAATCCAGTTAAAATAAGAGATTTGTCAAGAGACCAAATAAATAAGTAAATTATTTTTCATCAAGCTGATTTCCTAATGAAAAGCCACAACAACAAACCAATATGACCAGCCTAGATAACCAAGCAAGTTTACGTCCGTAATATAACTGTAGATTGAAATGGGGATAAACGTTTATACCAGTCGCTTGACCACATTTCTAAAGATTGCATCCCCATCTAGTGGACAAGAATGAAAATACAGCAGTGCTTCGTTCATACTGGCTAAAGAAAAGAAAAAAAAATCATCAATAAAATCCAGTTAAAATAAGAGATTTGTCAAGAGACCAAATAAATAAGTAAATTATTTTGCATCAAGCTGATTTCCTAATGAAAAGCCACAACAACAAAATTTTCTTTAGATATAAGTGATCCAGCTAAAATCTTTTGTTTTTGTAGCTACAGTGGGCACATTATAAGGATTTATTTTAACATGAAAGCAACTTCAAAATCGTCAGATCCTCAAGAGTGTTACTGGTCATACATATAACACGTCAAAGACTTTCCAAGTTCTTCATTTGTGCTATTTCTTTCCTTTTTCAAATATGAAATGTGTCTGACATTTTGCAGTTTTCACTGATCTGATTCACTGACAATATTTTGTTTGATCTTTCAGACAACCCCCTGCTGTCCAGCAAAGTTACTGTCACAATCAAGGTGCTGGATGTCAATGAGTTTCCTCCAGAACTTGCCTTTGTATACGAGACGTTTGTTTGTAAAAAAGCAAAAGTAGGACAGGTAAGTGTGTGTGTGTGTGTGTGTGTGCATTTTTGTGACAAATGAGGACATAAATTTGTATAATGACAAAGGTATGACATAGGTATTACAAGGAGAAGGTGACTTTTCAGGACATTACCCCATGTCCCCACTTTTCAAAACGCTTATAAATCACACAGCATGGAGTGTATTGAAAATTTGAAATAGCACAAAGTTTCCTGTAAGGGGTAGCTTTAGGGGTAGGGTTGGTGTAGGGCAATAGAATATACGGTCTGTACAGTATAAAAACCATTACGCCTATGGGTTGTCCCCACTTTTCACAAACGCAAACCTGTGTGTGTGTGTGTGTGTGTGTGTGTGTGTGTGCATATGTGTGAATAACTACCTGTGCTTCAATTTGAGTTTTTGGGCCTGTTGTTGGGTGTTGCAGTGAATTAATGTGAGAGAACTGTGCCTTGATCTTCTCCTTTCATGCTGAAAGAGAGCTACTCCCAGTACAACGCCGCCTATCAGTGTCTCCATATTCAGTCTTTCATACCAGAGAGTGTAGGTCCCTTCAGGGGCATCATGCACTCATTATTTTTGAGCGGGCACGATAGCACTGTATAACTGATATAGGCTTGTGTTTTATTTTATTTTTTTCCTTTTTATTAGAAATATTTCCAAACGTGTTACCTATATCAGGAAATGTCTCGATTCTCAAATATGTGTAATTAAATGCGTTTTGCACCTTTATAGATTATGTTATTTAATCAATAAATGGTGATGGGCAAAGTAGACTTGTGTAATCTATTAACTACACATAAAAAATCTGTATCTGGCTCAACGCCAGCCAGCGAACGCAGATTTGAATTCAGCAGCTGGTGATATGACGCACTGAACGTTCTAATCACACCGGTGTAATTGTATCAAATATAAAAAAAATATGATTGGGCTATTTTTTGTCTTTTGGAAGCTGCATTCAAAATTCACTTGGCTCGGAAATCTGAGGGGGCACATGCCTCTGGTTCCCTTGCTTATATGTAGAAATGTAAAAAATAAATAACACAACAAAAACTTTTCAGAATTTACTAAAGACAGTCAGCTGATCAGCACAAACCCTTGAAGACGAATATATGCAATTTTCATGGGGGAGCAATAATTAATCAAGTTACATGCAGTTACACAGTACTAAGAAAAATTCCTGACAAAGTATTTAAAGGGGTCATATGATGTTGCTAAAAAGAACATTATTTTGTGTATTTGGTGTAATGAAATGTGTTTGTGCACTTTAAGGTTCAAAAAACATATTATTTTCCACATACTGTACATTATTGTTTCTTCTCTATGCCCCGCCTTTCTGAAACGCGTCGATTTTTACAAAGCTCATCGGTCTGAAAAGCGAGGTGTGCTCTGATTGGCCAGCTATCCATTGCGTTGTGATTGGCCGAATTCCTCAAGCGTGTGACGGAAATGTTATGCCCCTTACCATACTGTGATGCCCTGTCCGGCCGGAGCGACGAGACAAAACCAGAAAAACCCATTATAAACGAGGCATTTGTTGCATCCAGTGGGGACATAATTACGGATTATAATGACTTATACTGTCTTTTTTTATACTGTCACTGCATCGTTGCATGTCTGCATTTGTGATCGGAGAAATTACAAACAACAAGTGCTACTTTACACTGCTCAAAACTCGCGTTTGAATCGTCAGTGGCAAATTCTTTAAATATAAAAAACGTACTTACAGTCTGTGAGTCAGAACAGCCGGCATTGTAGTCTACTCTACCAGGATCAGCAAACAGTCCTCCATAAAATGAGCTGAACACATCTGAAAATTTGTGTTGAACTGTTCTGGAACAGTGTTGTAAATACAACTGAACCACTGATTTCTAGTCGTGTCCTCTTTTGTAAGACCAAATAAAGTAGTTTCGCTTTCACAATGAAACACGGTGGGCTAGAGTGAGCGGAGGCCGGATGCCTAGAGTGAGTGGCGGCGGGCGGTCTTGAGAATGGCGCGGCCGGCGGATTCGATGAAGGAGCGGCTGGCGGGATTGCGGCAACCACATGTGACGACCCCGGGCTGGACTCCGCTTCATCCACGGTGAAAGCCGATCCGGCGATCCACAGCGTGAAGTTGATGTATTTCCTCAGCGACCAGCACGGATCAGCTCCAGGCATGATGAAGTGGATATCGTCCTCTTTTGGAAGGCCAAACAAAGTATTTTCGCCTTCACAACGAAACACACAGCATCTCGACATGGCGGCAGCAACAATACTACAGCGAGAATAAAGCCGTAGCCTGACGTGCACCTCTCCAAAAATCTAACATCACGTCAATTCTACGCAGACCGCAAGCGCTGATTGGTCTGCAAGAACCCCTCCCTCCATATGTACTTGAGTTTTGTGTGTGTTTATGTGCACTTTAATATATTTTAATGTTACACCTTCTTATATAAAATAAAACAAAGCAAAGAACAAGTGTCTTATCATTTATTATACTACATAGCATTATACATCAGTAGTTGTCCGCAACAAACAATGTTGATCTGCCATGGTACAAGTCCTTGTGCAGATTGAAAGAATGCCATCATCTCCTGTTCCGTTGTTGTCTCCTTTTTGTAGTTTAAAATAATGATTTAATGATTTGATATGTATTTGCCGCCATCATGGCTATATAATGCTTCTCCGACGAGCTGCTTCTTCTTCGGCTTTTGCCATGGGTTACACCAGCAACATGCCCGTGGACACTGCTAACTAGTGGTTTGTTGTTTGATTAGGGTTAGAGCTAAACTCTGCAGGAAATTGGATCTTGTGGGCCAGATTTGAGGATCCCTGGCCTACGGCGTAAAGGTTTCGGCGTAGGTCCAACGCAGAAGTATGAATCAGCCAACATCTGTTTTATATTCTTCTACAAGTCAATGAAGCAAAAAAAAAACCTCTTTGATATAAAAAGTGCCTCATGAACTGCTTTATTTGTCTTTCAACTGTTGACATTGTTATTTGCAATGATCCAAGCAAGAGCAGTCTATAACCTTGGTGTAAAAGGACCAAGATGAGGAAAAAAATAGGATAAAAATCACATCCAAAAAATTGTTGCCCTGCTAGCAATCCTTCCAAACATATTTACCAGCACTTAGCAGGAATTCTGCCAGGCCAGTGCCTGGAATGTCACAGTTGGGACTTTTCCTTGATGCCCCATGAACACATCTGTTTGGATCGCCCTCACTGACTGCCCCAGACTGTGCTGCTTGCTTCCATGGTGATCGAGCCCCTCCAATCCTACTTACTGTCCTCCGGCTCTCTGCCACTAGTTTGATAGCCACAGGCTCTTTGCGCCTTTTGTCTTCCTGTCTAAGTGTTATGGTGCCGCTCTGACATCACCGTACAGCGATTCATCAGAGCTGTGGCTTTACACTAGGGCAGCCGATTCCAATGATTCTGTATTGGCCAGCCAAGTCATTACAATGTTCATTTTGACCCATGTTTTCTATCAATCTCCCTGAGAGTGGAGCTAATGAGACCTCTTTGTCAGTTATCAAAAGATAACTTGAAAGAATATCTTATCCATTATTGATTATATTGTATAAACTTATATTGTATATACTATAACAAACTCAAATGGAGACTTTCAACATTAAAGTTGTTTGTGATAAATGCTCTTTGCTTTTTTCCCTCCCTAGGTTCACATTTTATTATGAGTTAGGCCTATTACACACTGCAAGCCTAAAAAAAAACGTTGCTACGTGTACTGCGTTAGACTAACCGGGACTTGTCACAACACTTACATATTGTTGCTATTTTGTTGGTTTAATTGCTTCTATTGCCCCCATTTGTAAGTCGCTTTGGATAAAAGCATCTGCTACATGATTAAATGGACGCATATTTTATGCAATTTATGGATTTATATTAGTTTTATTTTATGTTTTTATTAATATAATAAACATTGGTTACACTTTATTTCGATAGTCTGCTATAGACATTTTACTAACTATAAGTAACTTTGCAACTACATGTTAACTAACTCTCATTAGAGCATTTGTAGATTGTTAAGTTAGGGTTAGCAGAATAAGTTGCCATACTTGCAAAGTTACTTATAGCCAGTAGAATGTCTGTTGAGCAACCTTCAAAATAAAGTGTTATCAGATATTAAGTAGACAGTCTACTAATACTCTAGTGACTGCTTGTTGACATGTTGTTGCAAAGTTACTTATAGTTAGTAGAAGTGGACTATCAAAATAAAGTGTTACCTAAACAGTAATTGTCTTTTGCACTACTGTTAAAAAGTTGGGTGTTGGACTTTTTTTTTTTTAAAGAAATCTCTTATGCTCACCAAGGCTGCATTTATTTGAAAATATAGTAAAAATGCAGCAATAATTTGAAATAATATTACAATTTAAAGTAGCTGGTTTCCATTTTAATATATTTTAAAATGTAATTATGAATTTTCACCAGTCATTACTCCACTGTCAAATGATACTTCAGAAATAATTTATTTTAATATGCCGATTTGATGCTTAAAAAATATTTCTTACTATTATCAATGTTAAAAAAACAAACAAGCTGCTTAATAGAAGCTGATTAATAGAAAGAGCAAAATAACTGCATTTATTTGAAATATATATTTGTTGTAACATTATAAACCTGTCAGTTTTGGTCAATTTAATGTTTCCTTGCTGAATTCAAATATAAATGTATTTCATAAAAAGTCGTTCCGACCCCAAACTTTGGAATGGTAGTGTATATAAATTCAAATATCATTAATTACAATTTGTATTTATAAATAATATTTTATAAATAAATATTATAAATAATAATTCAGCTGATAAAATAATTAGCGTGAGTTAACTATCGAAAACATTCCAGTTACTTATGTAACCTCAGTTCCCTGAGCGTTGCATTAACACACTATGGGGAAACTCGAGTTTACACTTATACTGAAGCCAGATTTGATCACGTTCGTGTAGTTGCACGAACAAATGGCGCTTCAACACACCAAATGGGGTGGAGCCGACTGCTATATAAGTTGGCTCTGAGTGCTATTTCATCAGAAACTTTAGATTGAAGCCATATAGCATGGCAGCCTATCTCAGGGAACCGAGGTTACGTAAGTAACCAGAGCATTACCTTTCGAACAGTCTCTCCCATTGCGTTAACAAGCTATGGGGAACGTATCCAATCATGCCATGCTTTAAGCAAGTGCAGAACAAAGCCCATACTGAGGGCTCCTGTAAGCATTCGCTAATAATGAGACCCAAGTGGCTACGCTGAGGACCTTTCCCACTTACAAAGGGGCTTAGGTAGATTAAGTGAACAAAATCGGTGCCTGCAGGGCAGGGACGTCCAAGTTATAAAATCTGGTGAAGGTAGATGGCAACGACAAGCCGGTGGCCGCACAGATATCACCAATAGAAATTCAGCTGGACCAAGCCCGGGAGGAGGCCATCCCTCTGGAGGAGTGGGCCCTCACTCCTATAGGACACTGTAAACCCACTGAGACGTAACCCAGGGCTATAGCATCCACTATCCAGTGAGATGGCAGCCCTTTAGAATGGCCTCCGAAGCATACAAAGAACAACTCTGAGAGTCGAAATGGGCCAGAGCGTTCAACATACACTCTTAGGTCACGAACTGAGCAGAGTGGATTAGGATCCTGCTCACCTTCTGAATTGGGGAGCGTTAGAAGGGTGATTACTTGTGCTCTGAATGGAGTGGAGAGCACTTTTGGCACATAGCCATGCCTTGGCTTGAGGACGACTCTACAGTTGTTAGGCCCAAACTCAAGACATGAAGCACTGACGTACAGTGCTTGCAGGTCACCCACTCACCAGTCAGAAAAGACTGATCATTTAAGGGCATAGAGATGTATTGTAGACGGAGCTCTAGCCTCTAAAATTATATTAGTTACACTTGTGGGGAGCTACAAAGACTCCCGTCAAGGGGTCAAACATGAAGACTCCACAGCTCTGGCAGGGGATGCCAAATCATGCCCCTAGCTTGCGAGAAGAGGTCCTTCATCTATGGTATCTGCCAGGGGGCTGCCGATAACAGATGAATCAACTCGGGAAACCACGTCTGATTCCTCCAGAGTGGGGCCACCAGGAGGGCTGAACATCTGACTTCCCTGACCCATCTGATGACCTGAGAAAGCAGGGCAACTTGGGGAAAGGCCTACAGGTGAGCGCTGGGCCAGGGCATCTCTCTGCTTCAAAAAATAAATTGGGCAATGAAAGTTGTCTTCTGAGGTGAAGAGGACCACCTCTGCCCTTCCGAAGACAGACCAGATCTTTTGAACCATTTGAGGATGTAGTCTCCACTCTCCTGGAGCTTTATATTGCCCCTGGACAGCATGTCTGCTCCTTGGTTCAGTCTGCCCGGCACATAAACTGCTCTCATCAAGAGGAGTTTGCCCTGTGCCCATAAAAGGAGGTGTTGAGCCAACCTGTAGAGGGAACGTGACCTGAGACAACCTTGGTGATTTATAAAGGCTACCACCTTAATGTGGTCACGACAGATGCCTCCAACTTGGGTTGGGGAGCTCTGTAAGAGGGCAGACCAGTGTTCGGCTCCTAGTCAAACCTGTAGCAATGCTTGCACATCAACTGCCTCGAGATGATGGCAGTTTTTCTAGCCCTAAAAACCTTCCTGTCGGCCTTAAAGTGGCACCACGTCCCGGTCCATTCAGAAAACCTTCCTTCTTTAGGTCAGTCCCAACGGGACACCTGATTGAAACAGGTGAGGAGATTTCCAAGAGGTCACAGCTCTGATACAGAGGTGGGTTACCCTGAGATGAAAACGTCCCAGGTGCCAAGCGTGGGATGAGACATGGGCTTTGAGCCAATACTGGAAGGGCCGCATGTGAAGCAGGCCCAGAAGAATCACAGCGAAAGCAGACGACACAAGGCCGAGCATCCTCTGTAAAACCCTGAGGGCATGTGAAGTCCCCAGTTTGAATGACACCACTAGCCACTGAACTATCAGGGAGTTTTCTGGCGTAATCCATCCCCGCATCTGGGCAGAATTGATAATTGTCCCCAGAAAGACTACCCGCTGGCTGGGAGACAAATAGCTCTTGGCTAAATTGATGTTCAATCCAAGCCGCTCCAGGTGGTTGGGCAGCAGTGACCAGTGAGCGATGAGTTCCCATTCTGATCTGGCTGATGCAGATTCCCATCTGTCTCAGAGGGGAGAGAGCTGTGTCCATGCACTTCCCTGATCTCGGTTAGATTCAGTCAAAGGTGGCACTCCAGCACCACCAAGTTGGTCATGGCCTTGTCGATCACCTGCGCAGTGGCCTTGGTAGCACGCAGAGCCAAGTCAGTTGCTGTACGTTCGTCCATGATGTGGAGAAGCTTGGCCTAGAACACTTGGAGCACTGCCATCATGTGAAGTGCTGAGCCAGCCTGGCCAGCCGCTAAATAAGCCCTGTTAACTAGGGCTGAGGTAGACCTGCAGGAATTGAATGGATGCGCTGGATGGGCTTTTAACCCCAGGGCCGATGGAGGGCACAGATGAGCATTGATCGCTTCTTCCAGAGGGGGGAGCTTGCTATATAATCTCATTCTTCAGTGCCGTCAAAAATGGTGAAAGCAGCAGAAGTGGAGGGATTACCACGCGACAATTAGGGGGCACGCCATGTCCTGGTGAGTTCCTCGTGAACTGCCGGAAGGTACGGGGAAGCCCGCTCATAGGAGGATTATTGACGGTGCCCTTTCAGGAACCACTCGTCAAGGAGGCCATAGGCAGGCTCTTCCGGAGCCTACCAAGCCAGGTCGAGATCCTCCACAGCTCACTTTCCATGTGGGGCCATGTTGTCTGCGTCGGTGGAAGGGTGTTGGGGTCTTCACCAGAACATGCCCACTCTTCCGCATCTGAAGCCGTCAATAACATAGAGTCATCTACGACAGCTACCTCCTCAGATCAACCGAATAAAATCAAGCCGCTCACAGCTGAGGAGGAGCGCTGACCATCATGTGTGAAGAACATGGTCGAATGACGTTGAGGGAGATTGCAGCACGCGTAACCTAAGCCAGTGTGATTTCACTCGAGCCCGGTGTTTGAGCCCCATTGTTTCTTCCTCCTAAGGAAGGGGAGGAGGTCCGAGGAAGACCGCCTTCATGGAAGAAGGTGATCCGTGAGTGGAGAAGGGAGAGACTCAGTTCTCGCAGTAAGAACATTCCACCTCGGTGAGTGCAGCTTCTGCGTGGGTGCTGCACAGACAGGCGACACACTCACCGTCCCCATCTGCATTGTGGGGTTCCCTGTCGCGACATTTGCAATAATGTTGCAGTGGAAATTTGCTCAGAAAATATGCTCTTTTAAATGCTGGATCTTCTGCTGCCAGTGGCTTCTTCTCACGGCAGTGAGTGGGAGGCTGAGCTTCTTTCTTCTCCTCTCTTTGGCTTCTTGCTTGAAGAGTCAGCAGGGAGATGCTCTTTGTTGATGAAGGAGGATATTATGACGAAATGGCACTCAGAGCCGACTTATCAAAGTAAACAGGACTTTCCCCATAGAGTGTTAATGCTACAGGAGAGACCGATCGAAAATAAACTATTACAAACATGATTTCATTAAATCTAATTTACATGTGGAACCCAAACCTCAAAGTTATGATAAACTGCAACATCAGTATTCAGTCAGATTTAAATAAGGACTGCCTTTTAATGTGTGCTTAAATCATCTTAAATCAAGTCCAACAGACACATTTTACATACATAAGCAAGTATTTTGCTTTATAATTTGATTTTGTGTTGATAAACATGTTTAAAACAAATTTTCTCTGTTCAACGCGCTACATATAGCAAAAATAGGCTCAGTGCTGAAACTCTAACTGTGCTTCTTAAGTAGGCAGTGTGAATGCCGTAACCTGTTAATAAGGGTGCTGAAATACATGAGCTGCTTACATGTGTGGTGTGAAACAGGTTTACAAACTATTTTTTTCTTACTCATTGTCAATTTTAACCTTCACAAATGCTGGACTCACCAATATAAGTTAATAGAAGAAATAAATGGCCTCATTTATAACCTGCATGAAGAGACAAAACAAGGAAATTACTTTTTTCTTCAGGCTACATCTGAATTTTTCTTCTTGTCGTCCATAATCAAGTGTTTGATATCAGAAGATGCATCTTTTATAAAAACATGTCCACTTTTCAATTCCTTCCCTTTACATCATCAGAGACTATTTTTTTGTGCTCTCACAATTCAAAGAGGACATCTTACTCTTCAAAGTATTGAGAAAGATGACTTGCCTTCAGTTTTAAAACATGATAATGCACATATAAATGTCAAGTAGATTCTAAATGTCAAGTTCTAAGTCATATTGTAATGAGCCAGATAACACTGAACTTTAATTGTGCTGTTAAGTCATGCCCTTAATACAATAAAACAAGGATGGTTTAAACTTTTGACAGGTCTTGCTCCAGAAAAGCTATGAGTAATTGTCTCTTATCAACATCTTGTTGAATTGTCTTTCTGCTAAATGTATTGATTATTTAACTTTTTGATATTATGGAAATTATTAATTTAATTTACTGAAAAACAGACACGGTTTAAAATTGTATTATTTTACTTTATTTTATTTTTGTGCAGTAAACACAAGCTTGCAGAAAGTGTATTGCCCTATAAGTGTCTTTTTTGGTCAGCATCAACAGTAGCAGCAGAGCTGTGTAAAAAAAAAAGTGGTGCTGAATTTCCAACCAGACACTTGACAGTGACCTTGCCTTGCCTGCCAAATGATTTATCCTTCATAAAACTCATAGATGCAGTCACCTTAGACTTCAAAGGGTTGCACTTTTTTTTTTTTACTATATTCAGTCGGGGACCATTGTAGAGACTCAAAAAGAAATCCCTTCTGTTCAATTTCATATCACACCAAAACCACATCAAACATGTAAACTCCAGCTGAGTCAGGCGCTACTTCAAAAAAGAATTCACAATCAAGCGCAACAGCATGTCTGTTCTAAGATGAAATGCTTTCTGCAGGAGAAGCGCAGGCTGTGTGCAGTCTGAAAAGGTCTTTGCTGATTGCTGACCTAGACCAGAATACTGGAAAAGAAAGTCCACGCCTTTCTAATTAGAGGAATTGTTTCACACATGTAGGGATTTCTAGTACACGAACGGACACTGCTATGCCTCTATCAGCCATCATGAGGTTTGCTAATCACCCCATTACATGACTCCAATATTCTGGGTCGACTTCCTGCCAGTCTTGTCGTCATCTACTCAGAGGAGTGATTAAAGACTAATCCAATCAAGAGAAAAAGCTTTCTTGGTATCAGAACTGGAAGGTTCGTTCACAACATATAGAAACCACGATGTCTTGTGACCACCAATGAATGGAGCTATATCCAAACAGGAAAAGGACAGTAATTTAATCACGCCCTGCAAGCACGGGATATACAGCGTGACGTCACATGACTTTTTGAACATCTGCTTTTTGAAACCCTTACGTTTCTTTTGTCACAGACAAAGAAACAGAACGTACACAGACAATTCATAAGAGAATCAGTGAAAATCATTGAAAGTATCGGAGCAATATATTCACAAATAATATGTTTATGTCTGATGATGTGTTTCCTGTAATCGGTGCAAGTTTAACCAATGTGTATAAACACCTTTTAGTAATTAAGATTATTAATGTGGATGCAAACTTTCCGATATTGAGTTTGAATGAAAGCTTGTTTTATTCGCCGACCATTGGTGTTAGTGAAAATGTTATTTTATTTAATTTTCCGGTGATGATATGTTTATAAAAAGATATTAAAACCTGCAGAAGTACGCCCCACAGGAGCATGTGACTTGTGCATGAAAAAAAAGGAACCACACAGGGCGTGGCTAAGCCCCGCACCCACCATCTGATTGGACAACGACCTGTGGGCTGAACAAAAGTCAGCCTGCTTAAAAATGGACACCAAGCCCTTACACTCTCGCTCGCTCTCTCTCGCTCAAGACCTCTGGCTTTTATTTTGGTAACAGTGCTACAAGCGCTTCCCTACCGTAACACCGCATCGCGAGACTTCAGAACTCAAACACTTCAGTTGAAACTTTGCGATCTTCAAAGTACTTAACGTCTTGCAAACAGAGACTTTTCAGCAGAACTGCTCAAGCTTCTGGCGTCATCAAGAGACCAACCAATACAACGAGGGATTCCCCAAAAAGGGACGTCATCCAAACGTCATTCCGGCGCTAGATCAACAGCCAATCAGCCACGGAATCCCCTGCGTCAGCAACGAGGAAATCATCTCAGCTTCTCAGATTTCAGCAAAACGCAAGTACAAACAAATCTTACAGCTGCTGAAATCGGTGCTGAACTGATGATTGATTTAAGCAGTAAACTTAAGACAAACCTCTGCTTTGTGAATTCTCTCAGGTGAATTTAAAACCCCTCGTGGAAACGAGTTAGAACTTTGAAAACTTCATGCAACTCCGTTAACTCATCTCATTCTAATAATCTGTATGTATGTGGGTTTTAGCTTAGTTTTAATGTAATCTAGAATAGCCAATAAAATTAATGTTTCATTTATAAAGAATCATTGTCTGGTGTCATATAATTTTAAAGTCAAACCCTTGCCAAAGATCACGTTACCTCTCTAAGAGCTTACAAATTGTCAAAGAACGTATTATCCTGTGGCCAAGGAAAATACACAGTCAGATTAAGATACACTGATATTAACGTCTCGCTGGAGGACCGTTGATAAGGTGTAAACTATTGAAATTTGAAATCAGTTCTAATCAGGTGGACTTCGAATTTTCAGATCCGAGTCCTTTCAAACCCTGAATGAATTAATAATAATGAATTCCCTAAAATTAATCAGTCATTACACACAGGTTACCCTGCAATGTCAACCCATGAATCACTTTAAAAATTAATACTTAAGAAATGTTCAAAACACATCTGTTTTACTGGGGTTAATAACTTATTTTTTTAAGTATAGGTTTTCAAAATTATGAGGTATAAACTTGCAGTTCTAGGGAAAAAGTCAGAATTGTGAGAAAAAAAAACACCAATGACCTTTTTTTAATTCCATGATGGGAAAAAAAGTCAAATGTGAAAAAAAAAATAATGGAATGTAATCTCAGTTTATATCTCACAATTTGTAAATTTTTGATTCAGAATTATAAGAAGATCTATCTATCTATTCCATGTTCCTTGTTATTTTAAACTGAAGAAATCAAAACATGCTCAGAGATGTGATAAAGATCTTATGAGATGATTATTTTCAGTGAACCTGTTGAATCACTTCACAAATCGTACTGATTTATTTACGAATTGGATTGATCCAAGCAGGGCCGTGCACAAGGGGGTGGCTAGAGTCACTGCCCCTCTGCCCTCATCGGCTGAGGTGACCCTCTCACCAAACCCACCCCCGCTTTCACCCCAGCTCAAAGCGCTCTGTTCCTGCCCACTCCACAACATCACTAACAATCTGTGTGCCCCATAGACTGTAAAAAAAGAAGGACGACGCGTCTCCACTTCCTTCCACTATAGAAAAGTGAAGCCAAAGCATCTCAGTATGGCCGCTGCCATCTTGAGTAAATGACGTAATTTGGAGCCAGAGTCTGCGCAGTAGAGATTTGTTTGGAGCCAGAGTCTGCGCACTAGTGTCGTGAGGTGGAGCCACGGTATCAAAATCCCGCCCAAATTCCCGCAGACCCAATCAACCATAACGACACACCCCGTTTTTATAGCATCAAATTACTAGCTAAAATCAAACTTATCACAAAAACGAACAATTGAACATATCAGCGTGATAACAACTACCTTAAATGACCAAAACCATTGTATTGGAAGTGCAATTTATTTATTTTTATTTTGACTCAAGTCCCATTCGTTTACATGGAGAGTGTGGGGTTTATGACCTGTACTGCTGCCAGCCACCAGGGGGGGCGATCAAAGTGCCTGCAGCTTAATTTTTCAGGACGTGTGAGGCACACCCGGTGTGCCCGCTGTGTTCACGAAGGTCGTTGGATTAACAGGTAGATGCATTGCAATCCACATTACTATGAGTGGTTGAGCCGCTGAATTAGTAATTTGGAAGTTTGTTTTTGTATTTCTGTCGGTAATGATTTGCTCATGCAACCCCATACCATCAGAGATGCAGGCTTCTGAACCGAGCGCTGATAACAACTTGGGTTGTCCTTGTCCTCTTTAGTCTGGATGACATGGCGTCCCAGTTTTCCAAAAAGAACTTCAAATTTTGATTCGTCTGACCACAGAACAGTTTTCCACTTTGCCACAGTCCATTTTAAATGAGCCTTGGCCCAGAGAAAACTCCTGCGCTTCTGGATCATGTTTAGATATGGCTTCTTTTTTGACCTATAGAGTTTTAGCCGGCAACGGCGAATGGCACGGTGGATTGTGTTCACCGACAATGTTTTCTGGAAGTATTCCTGAGCCCATGTTGTGATTTCCATTACAGTAGCATTCCTGTATGTGATGCAGTGCCGTCTAAGGGCCCGAAGATCACGAGCATCCAGTATGGTTTTCCGGCCTTGACCCTTACACACAGAGATTGTTCCAGATTCTCTGAATCTTTGGATGATATTATACACTGTAGATAATGATAACTTCAAACTCTTTGCAATTTTTCTCTGAGAAACTCCTGATATTGCTCCACTATTTTTCGCCGCAGCATAGGGTGAATTGGTGATCCTCTGCCCATCTTGACTTCTGACAGACACTGCCACTCTGAGAGGCTCTTTTTATACCCAATCATGTTGCCAATTGACCTAATAAGTTGCAAATTGGTCCTCCAGCTGTTCCTTATATGTACATTTAACTTTTCCGGCCTCTTATTGCTACCTGTCCCAACTTTTTTGGAATGTGTAGCTCTCATGAAATCCAAAATGAGCCAATATTTGGCATGACATTTCAAAATGTCTCACTTTCAACATTTGATATGTTATCTATATTCTATTGTGAATAAAATATAAGTTTATGAGATTTGTAAATTATTCCATTCCTTTTTTACTCACAATTTGTACAGTGTTCCAACTTTTTTGGAATTGGGTTAGTAATTCTATTTAATATTCTATTTGAATATATTTTAAAATGTAATTTATTCCTGTGATTTCAAAGCAGAATTTTCAGCATCATTACTCCAGTCTTCAGTGTCACATGATCCTTTAGAAATCATTCTAATATTCTGATTTGATGCTCAAAAACATTTATTATTGGTATGTTGAAAACAGCTGAGTGATTTTTTTTTCAGGTTTATTTGATGAATAGAAAGTTCAGAAGAATAGCATTTATCTGAAATAGAAATCTTTTGTAACATTATAAATGTCTTTATCATCACTTTTGATCAATTTAAAGCATCCTTGCATAAATTCTATATCTTATATATTGAATGATTATAGTGTATAAATGCTGATCTTTGGATATTTTTATTCACCAAAGAATCCTGAAAAAAATATACTCAACTGTTTTACATATTGATAAATATTTTAAATATATTTAAAAATAATTTTAAAATATTACAACTTTTGACTGGTAGTGTATATTTGTAACAACTGGATAAGTTGTATTAACAGGCACCCACCCCCTTAGTGCCCCTTTTTTTTGGTTTGGGCCACTGCCCCTCAAAATGTCTGTGCACGGCCCTGGATCCAAGTGTAGCTGTTCTTCAGTGAACAGCTCACTGATTCAGTGATCCATTCTCTAGGTTAGTTCCCTGAATTGGTCATATCTGACTAAAATGAGCAAAGAGCTAGGAGTGATATGATCTCCAGAGCTCGAGTGCACAGAGAATTTAAATGATGCCTTGAAAAGTAAGTCAATCAAATGATATTGAAAGTTGAAATCATTAAGTAGTGTATGACAATTTTTTAATAAAATAAAACATTTGGTTATTCATTAATCATGCATATTTAATGTGTGCATCCACTAATGGTTCTTACTGACTAGTGCTAAATTTGACTCTGTTAAATTACCCCTTTTTGTCTTCCATGTGAGAACGACCATTATTTAGGTTTTTATCATCATGAGGGTGTAAAAATAATGACAAAATCTTAATTTTTGTATGAACTATTCCTTTAAGCAATATATAGGCCATGGTTAATAAAAATGAGAGACATTTGTCTTGCATCACGTGAGTGTTTCGGAGGCTATATTTTCCTTCCCTCCACCATATCAAGGCCCCAATTCCCTTTTCAGCACTACAAACACATTGTTTTCTGCAAGCCCTATGAACTCTAAGGAAACGATTCAGTCTCTGCTGAATCACACTCGCATGCATTGCTCTAAATATGTCACTAAAAAGTTTCTTCCCCCACCAACCCGGGATTCAGAGGTAAGCCTCTCTTCTTGTCGCACTCTTCTCTCAGAGAAAAAGGCGGTCTGGAAGTGTTCTCAATATACCGACACATCTTGAGTCTGCATGAGGAGAGGACTGTTTAAAATATGGTGATAAATGGCTTTTTGTACTGTCTAAGGAGAGACTATCAAACACAGCACTGCTCTGAATATACAGCAACAGTTTGGCATGCGTATCCAAAGTCTGGATTTATGAGTAACTTTGATGCTATAAACGATTGCAAATGACACCATATTTTGTGTGAATGCACATGCTGCAGATTATAACACATTACATTTTGACAACTGTGGGTTGGGTGGAAGGGTGTTGATTAAGCACAATTCACATCACTGCCACCTTCATCCAAATATCCATATAAGGATATCTGTTAATGGCACCTCATGTGGAACATCAAAATCATCATGTTCTTAACAAGTGAGCACAATTTACTTTGAAATTCACCAATTTAATTGGCAAGACTGATGATGTCACATTGAGCTGCCACCTCAGATCATCAGAAAAATTATTTATTGAAGTAATTACCTACCAGGAACGGGTGTTGGGATTCCAGAGGAAGTTTTAGTTCTATTTAGGACTAAAGAAGCCTTTTATGCTGCTTTTTTTTTCCTGCCTTTAACTGCCAGAACCACCTCATTACTGATTTTCTGGAGCTCAACCATCCAACTACACAGACTGTCAACACACTCTCAACAGGTAAATTATGTTTCTTAAATGTTTCTTAAAATGTCTGTAAAATTTAACTTTCAAATTGTAACTGGTGTCCTACACCAATCATCAATTTTCTTTTTGTATTTATTTATTTACAAATTGTAAGTGTGCCCTATGATATAATTTATTTAAAATGCATTTATTTCATACTAAGTATACTTCAAATCCATTAACATATATTTATTGACATACCACTTAAGACTTACTGATATCAAATTATAATTAAACTTCATTTGAAGTATTTCTTTACTGCACAATGCAAATTTCTTAATATTATGCCTAAAATATCACAATATCACTATTAATGAGGATTGTATGATCTCTGTATAATATCAGTCTTTAAATGCAGTATATTTAAAGTGTCCCTTAAGTATACTTGCAATAGTTCCACTTTAGCGCAATCAAACATTGCACAATGCTTAGTCTGCATTTCAACCAAAGTATTGATTTTTACTTTAAAAGTAAATAATTGCAATAGTATAGCCTTTTTAATAATAATTCTTTCCCATTCCCATTATAATGTGAAATTTTTTTGATTTGTTAATGAACTGGTAAGAGCCACACAAATGGGCCTTTGGTGGGTACATAAAACAAAAAGGTTGAAAAACACTGCTTTATTACAGTTAGACCTTAGCATTCCCTCACAGCTATATTACTGTATTAAATCACTGTAACCATACTGCAACATAAATTGCCTCAGTAGCAGTAACAATGCATGTCTGCTTCATTGTTTCAGAACAAGTCATTCTTAACCTGACAAAATGGATTGCTTGTTAGCATTGAAAAGCACACCATGTTTTTATTTTTTTATTATTTTTTTCATGTTTGTATTTTTACCTTTATACAGTGATCCCTTTTTGTTAGGAAGTGAAAAGCTTTTCCTCTCCTGCTGGGTGAGTTTTATTTTGCTTTAAAAAGAACCAATCGGAGAGAGCAGATAGGCAGCTTTATTTTGAAGCCTTTGTTCTTTACTGAAATTAATATTGATTCTTGTATCATAGCGCAACAGTTTAATTTAAGTGATGGAAGCGTAATAGTCCATCTCCTAGTTGCTGCCAAGGACTATAGTATGTTATTCATTATCTCTTACTCCCAGTTAGGATATTGACAATAAAAATGAATTTATCAGTAATTGGATGGGCACAGTCTTGTCTTCATGCATTTACTGGAGAAATACACAGCTGCATCACACTACAATTATTTCAGGTCATTGTAAAAATACATAGACAAGTGAATAGCAGCTCCAAGAAGCATGGTTACAGTGAATAGTATGTGAACCATTTGTATTTAGCTATTTTCACATGTATTGGTCATAACATTGGATCATAGTCAATAATACACATGCACAGTCAACGTAAATAACAAACAAATAGAATAATATTTGCAATGCCTTTATCGAACACACACAGTGTAAAAATGTGAGTAAATCCCTAGGCTATTGACTTCTCCAACAGCTAACTAGAGTCAGAATTTGGCTAACCTCGAGTACAATCAATAAGATTGGATTTTTTTGTTTCCTTGGCTAGAACAAAAGAGAGTTCAAATCACTTAGTATCTCTAAAAGGCTTGATGTTCTTCAGTGCACTGTAAGACAAATCATCTATAAATGAGCAAAGTTCAATACTGCTGCCAGTTTATGTTCTGCCCAGATGACTGCAAGATTACAGTGCAGAGTCACTTAGATTGTCAGTTAATAACTGAAAATACCTGGCACATGCTAACATCTCTGTTGACACTATAGAATAGTGTTAAAATAACAAAAACACTGAGGAAATCACTGCTGCAGTGCACGGACACGTACATGTTGGATTGTTTCACAACGGTACTGTGAAATTGTATCTGGACAGATGGAAAGTTAAGCTGTTTGGGAAAAGACACAAAATGTTATGCATTGGCTCAGTTTTGTTGCCTCAGGGTCTGGACAGCTGGACAAAAACAACAAAATCACAAGTTTATTGGGACATTTTGTCGGAGAATGTAAGGCCATTTGTCCGTCAATTTAAGCTCAACTTTAGCTGAGGTGATGCAACAGGTCAACAACTTAAATAATGGTGTAAATCAACAACAGAACATCTTCAGCAGATGAAAATGCACCTTCTGGAGTCTTTAACTAGACTGAGATGCTTTTGCATTACCTCAAGAGAGCGATACACACCTGACAAGCCAAGAATACTGCTGAAATGTGACAGTTTTGTGAAGAAGAATGGTGCCAAATTCCTCCTGACTGTTGAGCATTTCTGATCCGCAATTATAGGAAACATTCAGTGGAGGACATTGCTGCCAAAACAAGAGACAACCAGTCAATTTCAAGGGTTCATGTATTTTTCCAGTGTTCAATGCTGACGTTGTGTTCAATAAAAACATGAAAAAGTATCATTGCGTGTCTAATTATTTTTGACATGAGAATGTTGCCTACTCAACTTGAATGTGAAAGGAAGTTAGCCACTTCCAGTTATTTTTGGCTGAACAAAAAACAGTCCATTATGCTGCTTGATGTCACAAACTGGTATTTGTAATAATAATAGTTTATTTGTCATAAACATACTCGTTTGTGGTGTTTTACCATTTACTGCACTTGCTTGTTCCTCTAGTTATTGATCTGTAGCGGCTGATAAATCAAAAGTTCTGCATTCACAGAAAATAGCTTGCATTGTTGCATGTTGAAAAATAGCATGGATAAGTGTAATCAAATGTCATAACTTTGCAGAAATCCAAGTAAATCCAAAGGCTTCACCTACTTTTTTTTCTGCAACTTTATACAGTATTTGTAATGATTACATGTCTAGTGCTAAATACATTCAAAGCGAGTGTTATTGAGATTATTTTAACCTTCATTGTAAACCTCAAACCTACAGATTAAAACAATGTGATGTGTTTTCCCCCAGAGGGCATCAACACACCTAAAAAATAAAAAAGCATGACCAAACAGCAAAAGCACTCCATTCACTACTATTCAGCCTTTTATATGATGTTAGTAGGGTAAAATGGACCAGTGGTCTCATCACCATCACAAAATCAGGCTGTTTTACTTTAATAGAGAAACAAGTGTTTTGGGAAGCTGGTCACGGCATAAAATTATTCTATGCAAAGGAACAGTTCAACCAAAATTGAAAATTCTGTCATTGTTTACTCAGCCTCATGCTATAATGTTTAATTGATCTACTGTGGAACACAAAAGAAGATATTTTGATTTATAAAATGAAAGTCAATGATTACCAAATGGTTTGGACCCCACTGACTTTCATTGTATGAACAAAAACATCTGAAACAGTCTAGAATAGCAAATGATGATAGACTTTTCATTTTTGGGCAAACTATCCCCTTAACCACTTACTGTGCGCCCATGTTTTTGAGCATTTTCTGAAAAACGACATACCCAAATAGAAATGACTGTAGCTCTTGAACCCTATGGTCTATATTTATAAATCTGGTATTGTTTGAAACTAGACACTTGAACCTTTGTTACTCTGGAGTCATAACTCAAAATTAGTATAGCAATAGAGTAAAACAAGGTAAGATGTACATGAAAGTGACTCTTTGAATGTATATCTGACGATATCTTTGAATGAAAGATTTTCACTAATGGAAAAATGGATGAGGCTTTCATGCCAAATGCCTGAAAACACCATAAAGATAAAGCTGAATGTCTGACCATATTGTGATTCAAATTTGAAGATGATACTCCCAAAAAATGTAGTTTCTGTAAGCTTCTATTTAAAATAAAAGTCTAGGCGTTATTTCAAAAAAGCCATTTGGAGACTCCAAATTGACACCTGGTAACCAAATGAGGCAAAACTACATAATGCATATATGTATATCAATTCAGAACTGCTCTGCCCACCATAACACACAAGAAAAAACTATTTCTGAACAGCATTTGTAGTGTTGACTCATTTGGTCACCAGGTCTCCAAATGGCATTTTTGAAAGGATGCCTAAAATTTTCCTGAAATAAAAGCAGAAATAAAACATTTTTTTCAATTCTAATAATGAAAACAGTGAACCAAAACAGATTTGATCAGTGATCATTTTAGAGATAATGAACACACAAAACATACAAAATAAATATTTTTTTTACATTTGTAATTGTAATTTTTTTTCTCTGCTAATTATTATGAATATCCAGTTACTGAAAAACTAAAGCAACTATTTACAGTATAGGAAGACACTCAAGGCAGTCACTAAAAAGGTTTGTTCTCTGACCAACTGGATACCAAAGTCACTGAAACACAGGAAAGGGAGAGAGAGCGTGTAAACAAAACAAATCAAACTTGCAACACTGCGTTTACATGTTGTATACACACACATAAACATACATACTCGTACATTCACACACACGCACACACACGCACGCACGCGCGCGCAAACACACTCAATATACATACACACGCACAAACATACATACATACATACATAAATCATGTAGCCCCCTCATATTTTTCCTCTCCGTTGTAATTTTTATAATCTAAAACAGCTAACATGAAACAAAATCAGAGAGCGTGTAAACAAAACAAATCAAACTTGCAACACTGCGTTTACATGTTGTATACACACACATAAACATACATACTCGTACATTCACACACACGCACACACACGCACGCACGCGCGCGCAAACACACTCAATATACATACACACGCACAAACATACATACATACATACATACATAAATCATGTAGCCCCCTCATATTTTTTCCTCTCCGTTGTAATTTTTATAATCTAAAACGGCTAACATGAAACAAAATCTGCAAACACACAATAAACACATAAACATTCAAGAGAACGGCGTTGAAACTTACGTGCTAATGCTATCCCTGCCTGCCATTCATCTCTCCGGGTCTTTCTGCTGCTGTTCACCACTGCTTCACATCACGCCCTCCAAAACACTATCAGACACCACAAAAACTCTTCTAAAGTCGATGTCCCATGATGGAGAGATTCAGATGTAAGCTTCGGAGAAAGTCCGCTCGCGGATAAATACTCTGTGTTGCGCCGCAACGCCATTCTGTGAACGCAGCGTGAGTACAGACGAGAGCGAAGTCAGCTCAATAATCAACACTAACTTTGCGCACGGGTAATCTTCAGGCCTTCTTACGTAATCTACGCAAACTGTCAATCACTGTAAACGTCCTTGTGGTTGGCTAACACTTCCATCCATCAAAACTTTGCTGGCTAGGCATTGGCTGGCTTCAAACAGCCAAAAACTGCGTTGCGCAGATTGGCACGTCGCTAAGCCTGTCAGCGACTCCCTCTCTGTTCTGGGTTATAACATCGCCTGTGGGCTCATTTTGCTCGGAAGAGACTATTCTATATGAAACAAATGCCATTTCAAAGCTGGAATCCATATTTCTTTGAAAATGGACGCTATCGACAACTATAACTCGAATCGCTCATGTAAACAAAGGAGGATCTTTCGTTTTTCCCCTATTTTTCATTGTTTTGGATTAAAAAGTGGGATGCATTTTGAAGAGTGGACCCTTATCTTGAAATGTTGTGCTGGTGTTTCTTGGAATAGTCTGAGCTGACCAGAACTATAGGCGATGAAACGTAAGTACTGCGTTCACTTTGTACATGTCCTTCAGCATTTATGTTAACCCTTTCCTCTCTGGTGTATTGATTTAAAAAAAAAAAACAAGCTCAGAACATGGATCTTGAGTGTTTTAGCTGACAAATGATATATAGTTTATGATAGTTGATTGAATATTGTTTTAAAACAAAGGTAATTAAAAGCACAGACAAGCCTAAACACGCCCTTCGGGCCGGTGTGGGTTAACAGGTTAAGCAATATGGTGAGGAAGGAAATAAAATGTATCTGCAAACATAAACATCAAATTAATTTCTTTCAGGTAGAGCACACTCCAGATTGGGCCACAAATCCCTCCAATTTTACCATATGCACACAACCTCACACTATAGAGTGCACAGTAGGTTATTAGAGATTAGACTGGTCATGCGCGAGTAATTCCAACCCTTGTCCTTAAAGGCTGGAGGAACCTTCGCCATTCTTTGCTCTTTTTATATATTCAGAATATTTCAGCATGTTTGCTGCACGCATGCAAACGCAGAGCATCATGAAAACAATATTTCCGCTGCAGAAAATACTCATATTTTTCATTTGATTATGAGACGACATTAGCATATTGAAGAGGCTAGCACATTTCTGCTTGCACATGAGAAGACAAATATATTGCTTAATAATACTGAAGCTCAGAGTCCTCCGTCCACTTCCCCTGGGAGTCCTTTTCATTTCTCTGCAAGCTTTTTAATCATCTCTTGTCCCCTAAAAATCTCAGTTGTGCTATTCCTCATCTCTACCAGAGCCCACCGAACCAGCAACCCTCCTTGCTCGCTAGATTGATGGGCCATTCGGAAACCAAGCCCCCCAAAGCCATGGTGACCATGACATCAGTAACAGTAGATGACAAAGTGGTCTTAGTTTGAAAGGTCGAGGTCAAGGTTCTCATTTCGCTTCAGTGGTAGAAAAGTCTGTGATTGTCATGGTCAGTATTCTCTAGGACTGGTAAAAATGGATAATGGCAGTCGTAAATAGACATGCCGTTATACATCAATCTCAGTGATTTAACATTTCATGTCAATCAAAGTGTCTCGGGCATCTGCATCCAAGCTCTCACTTCACACAAGAAAAAATATATATATTTGATCAGTATTTAGTTTTTAGTTTTTTTGTACTTCTTCAAATATCGGAATTCACTTGATTTTTAGTTGCTGTCATAACAGTCATTTTCAGGCACCTGGACTATTTTAGAAGATATAACAAGGAGCTCAGTCACTGCTAAGGGTCTTATTTACCTTTGAGGGAGACTTAGTTGAGTCAACAAACCAATTAAAATCTTCTTGTCGTGGTAGTTTGACAGGATTCTTATCTGCCACTCTGCTTCCTCACACAATGATGTCCTTTGAAAGAGTGTCTTACACCACTTAACGTCAATCTGTCTCATGTCTGACGTGTGTGAGCTGTAAACTGGTTGTCTCATCCACTTCCCCACTGTGTGTGTGGCCCATTTCTTACTGTCATCATTAGGAGGTTTCCCCTCAGAATACTGCCACTCACCTTGCTCTTAACGCTGTATCCCCTTCCATTTTAGTTTGCCATTAGCACTAGAGAAATGCACATTCATCTTCATTTGCACACCTCTAAAAAGCAGACTAATCACATTGTTGCAATTATGTGTGCCCCTTGCATAAATTCTGCCATTTAAAAGAAAGAACTAAGGAAATATGGTATAAATTACTAAACATTCACTGCCACACAGACAGAAATGCCCAAGATCCACTCCAAAGGTGTTAGCGTTTAGGTAAACCTGCAACTGGAACCAGCTTCAAGCAGTTGTCACTTGTACTCTGATATAGTGAGAGAGATACATGTACATTTTATTTTATATATATATATATATATATATATATATATATATATAAACAATTAAATGAATTATTTGTATTCATTGATTGATTGATTGATTTACTTACTACTGTAGCATTTAGGGTCAGTAAGATTGATTGATTGACTGATTGATTGACTGATTGATTGATTGATTTAAGCATTATTTTATTCGGCAAGGATGCATAAATTGTTCTTTTGTACTTTATATTTATCAAAATATTCGGAAAAAAAAGGTATCATGGTTGGTTTCCACAAAAATATTAAGTAGCACAACCTTTTAGGAAAATTATCATAAGAAATGTTTTTGAGCTCCAAATCAGCATATTAGAAAATTCAGCTTTACCATCACAGGAATAAATTACATTTTAAATTATAGTTATTTTAAACTGCAATAACATTGATTTTACATTATTATTATTATTATTATTTTTATTTTTTTTATGATCAAATAAATGCAGCCTTGGAAGCAAAATAACCTTTTATTTCAAAAACAATACAAAAATCTCAAATCCCACTTTTTTAACACTATAAACTACATAAATGTATTTTTTCTAATACAAGTTTATAAAAATAAATAAAAAAGTAAAATAAAAAAAATCAATGAATTAATGTTTAATTTGATTTAATAAAACATATATATATATATACGTAACACAAATTAATTCTATAATTTTACCTATCTGTATAGCTCTACATCCATCTATCTATCTAGATACAGGGATATACAATACAGCTACATCAGATGGTGTCTCTCTCCAGCAGATATCATCCACATTGCGCACATGAGCGGGTCTCCCTCCACACCGCTGCTCTGGAGCCTGAAATTGCTCATTCCCTCAGGCAGCCCCTGCAGACCAGCACATGCTGACTGCTATTGAATAGTACAGGGTACAGTTCTATTTACAATTTTTATCATCCAGCACGACATATTATGGTTCCTCCATCAGATACGCAACAATAGGATCTGATCAAATAGAACCATAGGATCCACCATACAGTTACTTTGTAATTAATATGATCTATTTCTCCAGTAGGGTCTCTAGAGTTCAGTCTGCTGTTGACTGGCATTGTCTCATATTTTTCTTTCTCCAGGAGCCTTTAAAATTGCTTGTTACCAACCTCACGCTTTTCAGAAATACCTGGAAGTAAGGCATGTTGATTCTCTCTGCACACCTTCCGCTGAAAACACCATCTGGTCTATCTGACAGCCCTCTCAGGCAGCCATTCTGTAAGGCTTCAGAATTACTGGAGCTAATTTATTTTGACCCCAAAGCTCTCACACAGGGGTTTCATGGTAAGGATACTGAAAAACAGGTGCACTGATGATGAGAGTCATGCTGCCCTTGCACACAGAATAATACAACATACAGAATCACAATCAGCTAATCTAACCTCATTACAAGTGGGTGTCAAGACTTTTGTCTTCATGCCCAAATCGGTTCAAAGGTTTATGTGTAAGCAAATATAATTACAGAATTCTAACAATTCTCAAGATGAAAGCCGTACTAAATAGACAGTCTCTGATACGTGCCGTTTTGCTTCTGTGTAAATTAAATTTACAACATTTTTTTTTTTAAATATTCACTATTTGTTCAAGCACCTTATTGTAATATTGTCTTGATGTCTGCACTTTATCTCTCTATGTTGTGTCAATTTAAATGTTGCACCACGGGACTTTAAATGACTATGGCTGTAAATGTATATGGCTGGTGTGACAATAAAGCTCTCTTGAATCTTGAAATGCAGCCTTAAACTTTGTCATTGTCATGACAGAGAATATATTATTTTTGTTATTTATTAATTTCATATTTTATTTATAACTTCATATTTTATATATTCATATTTTGAAACATTAATTTTAAAGAATAATGTCTGCAATTGTAGTTCTAGACCTTCATGATCATTTAGGATAGATTAGACAGCCATGTTTGGCATAATTCCCACGTTATTGCAAAAATAACACAATCTACTGCTAAAATTAAACTGTATTATTTGTTCAAAAAATAGTGACAATTTTCCTATCTTGCCGTTATATATATATATAATTATCTTGCCATTGTTAGCTATTTAAGCTAGGTAAATATGTAGCTATGTAAGGTGTCATTAATAAAAAAACTAAAGCACAAATGTTGTCTAGCCTCAGAAACATCCACAAGTCCAAAGGAAATGAAATGCTAAATTATTGCACAGTAAGCTGTCTGACCCATTTCTAAAGCAATTGTTTTATGTGCTGAAGTGCCCATCTGAAGTGCCGGTGTAATTATGGCATTTGTTTATCAAATAAAACAGGCAAAAGAGAAACCATAGCAAGGTCTTTGTTAGGCTGAGATAGCTGTTATTGCCCATGATAAATTTAGTGCAGTGTACTCAACTCTGGGGTTATTGAAGGGTAGAGATTATGAATCAAGGTTAGTTTATAATTAGCGGTTTAGACTAAAATGTATTTTAAAGGGACATTTCATCCAGTTTCTGTCATTTACTCAGCCTCATGTTGTTCCAAATCAGTACGATGTTCTTTCTTCCACAGTCGAAAGACATGTTAGGCAGGATGCAAGCTGCTCCTCTCCATACAACGAATGTGGACGGTATGCTGTAAAGCACAAAAAAAAAGCACCATAAAAGTAAACAAGTACAGTTCTTGACAATAACAGTGACAACATTCATGTTTTAAATCTGTTACGATTGAAGATAAAATGTTCAAATATTGCCTATTGTGTTTCATTCATATTTATTTCATTTATTTCACGCCCGTGAAATATTTGGCATGCTAAATATCTGGAGCTGTCGGCGATTCACAATCACGCTGTGTGAAATGAGTTCTGACTGAAAAACACATCGGCGATGACCTACAGCCAATGAGAGACCAAGATACAGGGCAGCGGGAAGTTCAGGGAGGAGTTATATGAAACGTAGTTTGCGGACCAGTGCTGCCAAATCCGCGATTGCCTCCGGTTGTTTTTCATGTCAGCAGGTTGAAGTGACCCCAATAACGTGATATTTAGGCCCTGGAATGTGAATTGTACCAGGAGAATCCTGCCAAAGAAATGTGTTACCCCCCCAAATGTGATTTTTACTGGGGGACCCCCTCGAAAGCATTTGGGCTATTTTCAGGCTAGTTTTGAGTATTAATTGGGCGGGTTTTGTAGCGAAAATCTGGCAACCCTGCACCAGACAGAGCTGTCGGCGATTCTTCCTAAGTCATGCAGTGTGTAACCATTTGTCGTCGTTCCATCGTGCAGTGTGAACACAGCAACAACTGAATGCTACCCCAGATAGTCGTTCAGTGTGAAACCAAACAGTGATGTGACGTCTTTGAAAATCGCGCAGTGTGAACTCGGCTTTAGGTTCCAAAACAAATCATGTGATCATACGTGATCGTACATGACACAATTACTTCCTCGACATGAGGGCCCAATCCTAAAGCAATTCAGCTTAAAAAATACAGTAAGTAATGTAATTCTTTGTTCAGTTAATTGAAAGAACACTCAAATGTAAAAATAATTGTGCAATTTGTATCCTATAGAACAGGGGTGGCGAACGTCGGTCCTGGAGAGCCGCAGCCCTGCTAAGTTTTGCTTCAACCCTAATCAAACACACCTGAACAAGCTAATCATGGTCTGAACGGTTACTAGGGAGCTACAGGCAGGGGAGTTTTAATTAGGGTTGGAGCTGAACTCTGCAGGGCTGCAGCTCTCCAGGACCGGAGTTCGCCACCCCTGCTATAGGATATAAATTAACTTTACCTGTAATACAGAGTGATTCACAAGCTGTAGTCTATGTGCAATGTGAGAAACAATTTAGTGTGAATCAAAGTGAATCATGAACAGTTTCAGACCTTTAGCCATTTTTGCACACCCATTTGACCGTTTTATCTGACATCACTAGTTTGATTCTATACAGCTGATAGAAAACACATGACATGACTACGGAAATGTAGTCAGAAAATGCATAATCAGAAAGAATCAGAATGAGTATGTTCATTGACAGATAAGGAATGATCAGTAATATTTTCCCATCCATTATAGGAAGTAAATGATTACAGAATTTTCATTTTGGGGACAATGCCCATGAAGAGCGATGAAAGGATGCAAATGTAACCAATCTACTGCCAACCGTGATTCATAGATTTACTCCGATGTTTAAATAGAGCTGCAGATAGGGAGAAAGAGGGAGAGACATAAAGAGGAGAGAGAGAGAGATGAAGGAAGAAAGAGCCATAACACTGAGTGGATCACAACACTAAAGAACAACTGGAGCATGGCAGAGTGCAGAAGGTTGTGCTCCCTTTCTGCCACTTTATTCCTTATCAGCCTCCTCATCATATTCCGCCACGGATGGACACAGTTCTCCAGTGAGCTGTGAGCTTGATATACACAAGTTAGGCCATAACCTTTCATGGACAGTGTGACAGCAGAGAGAAAATTCCTCAAGTATCTGTGTCCCTGGAGCTAAACTCTCTGTTTTATCCTGTTATTCTCCTCCTCACAGCTGGAGGCACTGCGTTCAACATGAGCAGGTAAGAAATGCTTTGGGACTTCTGACTAAGCACAACACTGCAAATTATATGGCTAATATTTATCTTTTCAAAAAACCCTTTGGTATTATTTTATAATTTAGTCACTGGAAGTATCTAGGGCTAAAAAAAAAAAAATCACAGCAAAGTTGTTTAATTATTTTCCTGTCATATCCATCCAGGACCCGAAGCTTTAAGCCTGCTGGATTGCAGTAGAAATTGGAGCTCTGTGGTTGAAAGCAGGCAATTAAACATCTTGACTCAATATCACTGCTAACTATGAGTTAAGGATCAGATGTGGCGCTCAATGTAATGTGGTCACACAAATATTGGTATAATAGTTGCATTCAGAAGTTGACGCATGTGCCTAAACCTTGTTTTGAGGACATCATAGCAGTTTTAACCCTCTGGTATTGTTCATTTGGGGGTAACACCTGTGTTGTTCACGGTCAAAAATGACCGAACACCTGAAATTTATCATTTTTTTTTTTCTTTCAGTAAAATAAATGTAATATATTTTTGTTCAATAATAATTTTTCTTTTTTATTTTGTATTTTGAGAGAATTTCATGATAATAAATTAGTATTTATGCAGTAATTACGATCAAAGTTTCCCTTTGAAAATAATAATAATAAAAAAAATAATAATATTTCTATATTTTCAATTACGGCAGACAGTGCCTTTAAAATTACATTTTGAAGGCGGATTAGTGCCATCTGGTGGGAGTAAAATAAGTAAAAACATCTTGCCACTAGATTCCTATATTGCTCTATATAAAAAGGCTTATAAATTCTCTAATTGTTTTTAGACATAAATACTTATTTTTATTAAATTGTGGATTTGGATATATATTTAGACATTCTCAAAGACAACGTTTTGTAAAGGTTTAGATTTTCTGATGATGTTGGTTTGAAATGTCAGTTTTTGCATTAATTTTGCTACAGTCAAACCTGAACACCGAGAAAGACAATTTGTTACACTTAACATCAAAATACAACAAAAATGTAACAAAAATGATCAGGAATGGCTTATCAGAGGTTAATCAATCTGATTTCAACCTCTTATTTGAGTCAATTTTGCCATATGGTTACAGCCACATAAGTTAATGTGTGTGTGTGTAATAGTGAGTTGTGTGTGTGTGTGTGTGAGTGTCTGTTTTGTACTTTTGATGTTTTACAGCATTAATTTCACGCATTTACAAAAACATGCTTTGTGTTACAGTCACGCTAGTCACACTAGGGTGGAGAGTGTCTGTTTTGCACTCTTGATATCAGGGGCGCAGGAGACATTTTCAAAGTGGGGGGGGGGGTCCAAACTGTAAGCAAAAGCCCAGATCGTAAGATCAGATTTCCAGATATCAGATCACTACTTCAGGCTCACCGTCGGACCACCATCATATATTAAACTTGCCTGACATTTAAAAGTACCCAGAGATGACAAATACTCTAATTTAACTACAGTTTGCAAATCATTCCAAGCCCAGGGGGCATAAAAGGAAAAAGCACATTTTCAAAATTCTAAGCAGACTTTTAAAACTTTTAACCGCATGAACGATTGAGATCTAGTACAGTAACTATTTGTTTAAGAAATTAGGAGATTTGAAATATAAGAAGGCAACTTACCTAAAAGTGCCTTAATGAACAAATACATATGCAATTTCCTCCTATGATGTAAAGAAGACCATGCCAATGATTTGTAAAGTATAAAATGATGGGTACGTAAATCTGCACCACAAACAAAGCATAACGCTGCATGATAAACAATCCAATTTTTGTTAATAAAAATAATGCATGCATATATACTAGGTCACCAATCAACAGATAAAAAAAGTACTATCCACTAATTTCCTTCTAGCCTCATAAGGAAAGCAGTTATTAAACTGTAAAATAACCCACATTTTGGTTTAAGTTTTATCAGCAGATTATCAATGTGTACATTAAAAGTAAAAATGTTTCATCTAACCATATCCATAAATATTTATATGACCCTACTCTTTCAATAGTTGTACCATCTAATGTTGAAATTACCATATCCATTGTCTTAGAATGAGTGCGACAAAAAATCATATATTTTGTCTTTTTTTAATTTAAAACCAGTTTCAACTGTAACAGTGAATGTTGCATAACATTGAATGCATTCTGTAAGTTTAGTAGGGCTTAATTTAAAGATGATGCAGCAGTATAGATGATTGTATCATCCACATACAAATGTATATTTGCGGAATCCACTTCAAGGCATATATCATTGATAAAAATAGAAAACAAGAGGGGACCTAAAATAGATACTTGAGGTACTCCTTTTTTTACTTGATTAAAAGGGGAACTGTAGTTTTCTAAACAGACACTTTGAGTACGCTCAAAAAAGTATATTTCAAACCATTTTAGAGCAGCTTCACTAAAACCTAGTAACATGAGTTTCTGTAACAATAGATTGTGGTCAACAGAGTCAAAAGCTTTCGAAAGGTCAATAAATAATGCTGCTCAGGACTTTTTGCTGTCTAAGTATTTTATAATATCATTTGTAACTAACAGAGCTGCAGTTATGGTACTATGACCTGCCCTAAAACCTGATTGATAATTATTAAGAATATTATTTTCAGTTAAAAAAAATTGTATTTGATCATTTAACAATGATTCAAAAACTTTAGCTAAACCTGGTAATCTGGAGATAGGACGATAATTGTTAAGATCTGAAGGGTCTCCGTCTTTTAACAATGGAATAACTATTGCCAATTTCCACATTCTTGGTATTGTATTAGAGATTAAGCTTAAGTTAAAAATAGAAGCAGTTGGCCCTGCCACAATATCGGCAGACATTTTTAAAAAGTAGGGCTCAATTTTATCGACTCAATTATAATCAGCTGATTTGTGTGTGTGTGTGTGTGTGTGTGTGTGTGTGTGTGTCTAGCTTCACTAGAGCATTATAAACCTGGTGAGTAGTAATGCGAGAAACAATTAACATTTGTTCAGGGCGAGAAACATTTAACATTTGTTCAGAGCGATAACTATCAGGATTTACAGATTTCATAGAAGAATAGATATCAGAAATAAAATTCTCAGAATTTAAGCCAACAGAAAAATAATTGCTAAAAGTATCTGCAATATCTTCTCTATCCCTTTACTACCATTTTATTGACAATTAAATGATCTGGAACTTTAGATGATAAACTGGATGTCGACGTAGATTTAACTAGATTCCAAAATTGTATAGGGTTATTAAGATTTTTATTTACCATAGAAAAATAGTATTCACGTTTTGAATTTTTTTATTAATTTAGTGCATTTATTTCATAGTACTCTAAAGCAACTCCAATCTAGTGGATCGTTAGTTTTCTTCGCCTTGGTCCAGGCAACATTTCTGATAAGGGTAGAGACCGTATCACTAAACCAAGGGTTATCTTTACCACTTATCCTAAAGCGTTTAAGAGTATGCTTATCACACATAGTTAAGAAAAAAGTCTCCTTGAAATAACCCAAATCTAAATTTACATCTGGTATATATGAAACAATGCCCAGATCACTATTATAAAGATCATATAGAAAAGCCTGTTCCTCAAAATGTTTAAAAACTATTTTAAAAATAAAATGAAGAGGTAAACTCTTCGGCATCTTGCAGTTTCTCACACAAATAACTGCGCAATGATCACTAATGTCATTACAAAAGACACCAACTGCCATAAACTTGTAAGAAGCATTAGTTCAAATTAAGTCCAGTAAAGTTGATCTGTTCAAGTCCTTTTGGTTATCTCAAGTTGCTGAATTTACCAGATGTACCAGGCAAAGAGAGTCGCACATCTCTTTAAAAGAATCCAATGAAGATGATAGCCAGTCCCAATTCAAGTCACTTAGTATAATTAGTTCAGATCTATTCCACTCAAGAAAGAAGTCTGCAAGTAAAGTACCTATTTCACTTGAAGGAGATGAAGGTGGATGACAGCATGCAACCACAATGATGTCAGAACCAGGTGAAAGATTAAATTTTATTGCTAGTAGTTCAATTTAATTTGGCTTGCTTATTGGCTGTATGCAGGAGCAATTTAGATTGGTTTTCACATATATTGCAACTCCTCCTCCTTTCTTAGCATTATCAGATCTTAAGATATTATATGCACAAATATTAACCATATCATGTGTGGTTGATGCTTTTAACCAGATTTCAGTGAAGACCATTATATCTGCATCAGTCAAATCAGCCCATATTCTTAAAGAGTCAATTATATTAATCAAATTACGCACATTGAGATGAAAAAAAAACTGTAAACCTTTTGCAGATTTGCACTCATCAGGTGTTTGAAGCGCTGGTCCTGGATTAGGATGGAGATTTCCCGATAGTAAAAGCAGAAGAAAAACTAACCCTTTTCTCCTTGCCGTACCAATGTTAGAATCCTTCCGAACAATCGATGACGCATAAGGTGAAAGACTCCCGTTTCCCCGCAACCACAGACAGCGCATACCTCGCAATTCCACTCCGGAAGAGGCTTGCAGCTCAGGAGGAAGATCACTCCAAAGTAGCCGGATCCCCTGTGTATGACTGTTGAAAACCACTGACGCGGTCCCGGCATGCAGAGCGGGCCGCCGAGCCCATAACCAGAGCGCCGTTGACTCCAAATCGCCCCCGCCGCTGTCTCCGATGCAATCCTCCATGCCAGAAGACACACCTGCCTCCGGTGTCAAGATTAGGCCGCAGCAAAGGTAAATCCATAGGATAAATAGCCGCATTATTTAAGAGAGAAAGAGAAAGAAAAACAAGAAAAATACTAAAAACAGTACTATGCTAGAAAAAATAAAAATAATAATATTGCGCAAATGCTTATCTTGCACGAAATTAAAACAGATGGATGAACAGACCGACAAACACACGTCTACAAACGAGCCACCAACTTGTTTGATTTGATGTTGAAATTGATAGGAAACATTATAATTGTAGACAGACAGACAGACTATGTATTTGTACAAATCATCCAAACACCCCAATCCCAGCCATTTCTAATATACATTTGATTAATATTGTTAAATATTATTAAATTGTAACAAAATTAAAGATCCATCTTTGATTGTCAAAATAATTTCAGGTGCAGTTACCTGCAGCCAATCAGATTTCACATCGCATTTTCATCGGCCAGTCCTGGAAGTCTGATTGGGTGATAACTTTTGACAACGTTTAGTCCAGGTGCGAAAATAATTAAAGGCACAATATGTACGTTTTCGCCGCTAGAGGGCACGTATTCAAAACAAACAAAGAAACAAAGGCGTAGTTTGATGACGCCATAACTGAGTGTGGAATCATGGGAGCTGTCGTCTTCATCCCCACAGCCGATGCAATCTGACGGGACTCGGGAATAAATTATGTTCATGGATGAGCTAATGTATTAAAGATTTATTAGCATCATAGTATGAAGCAGAGTGAGGCTGAAAGCCATCGAAGCGAAACGAG